>NC_073692.1:430899203-431046375 GCF_029784155.1 Uranotaenia lowii
AAAAAATTTTTTTTTTTGACACGTCCTAAAAACACCCTCAGCCCCTAATTCAGGTACTCCCACCTATACCAAATTGTTCAGCACGTTACCCACAACGATTCTAGACTAGTGGCTAAGAGAGTATATTTCGGTTTTCGAACAACTTTTTTTCAACAAGGAAAAATTTGATTTCTTCAAATTTCTTCAAAAAAAAATTTTTTTTTTTGACACGTCCTAAAAACACCCTCAGCCCCTAATTCAGGTACTCCCACCTATACCAAATTGTTCAGCACGTTACCCACAACGATTCTAGACTAGTGGCTAAGAGAGTATATTTCGGTTTTCGAACAACTTTTTTTCAACAAGGAAAAATTTGATTTCTTCAAATTTCTTCAAAAAAAAATTTTTTTTTTTGACACGTCCTAAAAACACCCTCAGCCCCTAATTCAGGTACTCCCACCTATACCAAATTGTTCAGCACGTTACCCACAACGATTCTAGACTAGTGGCTAAGAGAGTATATTTCGGTTTTCGAACAACTTTTTTTCAACAAGGAAAAATTTGATTTCTTCAAATTTCTTCAAAAAAAAAATTTTTTTTTTTGACACGTCCTAAAAACACCCTCAGCCCCTAATTCAGGTACTCCCACCTATACCAAATTGTTCAGCACGTTACCCACAACGATTCTAGACTAGTGGCTAAGAGAGTATATTTCGGTTTTCGAACAACTTTTTTTCAACAAGGAAAAATTTGATTTCTTCAAATTTCTTCAAAAAAAAAATTTTTTTTTTTGACACGTCCTAAAAACACCCTCAGCCCCTAATTCAGGTACTCCCACCTATACCAAATTGTTCAGCACGTTACCCACAACGATTCTAGACTAGTGGCTAAGAGAGTATATTTCGGTTTTCGAACAACTTTTTTTCAACAAGGAAAAATTTGATTTCTTCAAATTTCTTCAAAAAAAAAATTTTTTTTTTTGACACGTCCTAAAAACACCCTCAGCCCCTAATTCAGGTACTCCCACCTATACCAAATTGTTCAGCACGTTACCCACAACGATTCTAGACTAGTGGCTAAGAGAGTATATTTCGGTTTTCGAACAACTTTTTTTCAACAAGGAAAAATTTGATTTCTTCAAATTTCTTCAAAAAAAAATTTTTTTTTTTGACACGTCCTAAAAACACCCTCAGCCCCTAATTCAGGTACTCCCACCTATACCAAATTGTTCAGCACGTTACCCACAACGATTCTAGACTAGTGGCTAAGAGAGTATATTTCGGTTTTCGAACAACTTTTTTTCAACAAGGAAAAATTTGATTTCTTCAAATTTCTTCAAAAAAAAATTTTTTTTTTTGACACGTCCTAAAAACACCCTCAGCCCCTAATTCAGGTACTCCCACCTATACCAAATTGTTCAGCACGTTACCCACAACGATTCTAGACTAGTGGCTAAGAGAGTATATTTCGGTTTTCGAACAACTTTTTTTCAACAAGGAAAAATTTGATTTCTTCAAATTTCTTCAAAAAAAAAATTTTTTTTTTTGACACGTCCTAAAAACACCCTCAGCCCCTAATTCAGGTACTCCCACCTATACCAAATTGTTCAGCACGTTACCCACAACGATTCTAGACTAGTGGCTAAGAGAGTATATTTCGGTTTTCGAACAACTTTTTTTCAACAAGGAAAAATTTGATTTCTTCAAATTTCTTCAAAAAAAAAATTTTTTTTTTTGACACGTCCTAAAAACACCCTCAGCCCCTAATTCAGGTACTCCCACCTATACCAAATTGTTCAGCACGTTACCCACAACGATTCTAGACTAGTGGCTAAGAGAGTATATTTCGGTTTTCGAACAACTTTTTTTCAACAAGGAAAAATTTGATTTCTTCAAATTTCTTCAAAAAAAAATTTTTTTTTTTGACACGTCCTAAAAACACCCTCAGCCCCTAATTCAGGTACTCCCACCTATACCAAATTGTTCAGCACGTTACCCACAACGATTCTAGACTAGTGGCTAAGAGAGTAT
Source organism: Uranotaenia lowii (assembly GCF_029784155.1). Taxonomy (NCBI): domain Eukaryota; kingdom Metazoa; phylum Arthropoda; class Insecta; order Diptera; family Culicidae; genus Uranotaenia; species Uranotaenia lowii. The sequence goes on from NC_073692.1 coordinate 430,901,213, forward strand.
ATTTCGGTTTTCGAACAACTTTTTTTCAACAAGGAAAAATTTGATTTCTTCAAATTTCTTCAAAAAAAAATTTTTTTTTTTGACACGTCCTAAAAACACCCTCAGCCCCTAATTCAGGTACTCCCACCTATACCAAATTGTTCAGCACGTTACCCACAACGATTCTAGACTAGTGGCTAAGAGAGTATATTTCGGTTTTCGAACAACTTTTTTTCAACAAGGAAAAATTTGATTTCTTCAAATTTATTCAAAAAAAAAATTTTTTTTTTTGACACGTCCTAAAAACACCCTCAGCCCCTAATTCAGGTACTCCCACCTATACCAAATTGTTCAGCACGTTACCCACAACGATTCTAGACTAGTGGCTAAGAGAGTATATTTCGGTTTTCGAACAACTTTTTTTCAACAAGGAAAAATTTGATTTCTTCAAATTTCTTCAAAAAAAAAATTTTTTTTTTTGACACGTCCTAAAAACACCCTCAGCCCCTAATTCAGGTACTCCCACCTATACCAAATTGTTCAGCACGTTACCCACAACGATTCTAGACTAGTGGCTAAGAGAGTATATTTCGGTTTTCGAACAACTTTTTTTCAACAAGGAAAAATTTGATTTCTTCAAATTTCTTCAAAAAAAAAATTTTTTTTTTTGACACGTCCTAAAAACACCCTCAGCCCCTAATTCAGGTACTCCCACCTATACCAAATTGTTCAGCACGTTACCCACAACGATTCTAGACTAGTGGCTAAGAGAGTATATTTCGGTTTTCGAACAACTTTTTTTCAACAAGGAAAAATTTGATTTCTTCAAATTTATTCAAAAAAAAAATTTTTTTTTTTGACACGTCCTAAAAACACCCTCAGCCCCTAATTCAGGTACTCCCACCTATACCAAATTGTTCAGCACGTTACCCACAACGATTCTAGACTAGTGGCTAAGAGAGTATATTTCGGTTTTCGAACAACTTTTTTTCAACAAGGAAAAATTTGATTTCTTCAAATTTCTTCAAAAAAAAAAATTTTTTTTTTTGACACGTCCTAAAAACACCCTCAGCCCCTAATTCAGGTACTCCCACCTATACCAAATTGTTCAGCACGTTACCCACAACGATTCTAGACTAGTGGCTAAGAGAGTATATTTCGGTTTTCGAACAACTTTTTTTCAACAAGGAAAAATTTGATTTCTTCAAATTTCTTCAAAAAAAAAATTTTTTTTTTTGACACGTCCTAAAAACACCCTCAGCCCCTAATTCAGGTACTCCCACCTATACCAAATTGTTCAGCACGTTACCCACAACGATTCTAGACTAGTGGCTAAGAGAGTATATTTCGGTTTTCGAACAACTTTTTTTCAACAAGGAAAAATTTGATTTCTTCAAATTTCTTCAAAAAAAAATTTTTTTTTTTGACACGTCCTAAAAACACCCTCAGCCCCTAATTCAGGTACTCCCACCTATACCAAATTGTTCAGCACGTTACCCACAACGATTCTAGACTAGTGGCTAAGAGAGTATATTTCGGTTTTCGAACAACTTTTTTTCAACAAGGAAAAATTTGATTTCTTCAAATTTCTTCAAAAAAAAATTTTTTTTTTTGACACGTCCTAAAAACACCCTCAGCCCCTAATTCAGGTACTCCCACCTATACCAAATTGTTCAGCACGTTACCCACAACGATTCTAGACTAGTGGCTAAGAGAGTATATTTCGGTTTTCGAACAACTTTTTTTCAACAAGGAAAAATTTGATTTCTTCAAATTTCTTCAAAAAAAAATTTTTTTTTTTGACACGTCCTAAAAACACCCTCAGCCCCTAATTCAGGTACTCCCACCTATACCAAATTGTTCAGCACGTTACCCACAACGATTCTAGACTAGTGGCTAAGAGAGTATATTTCGGTTTTCGAACAACTTTTTTTCAACAAGGAAAAATTTGATTTCTTCAAATTTCTTCAAAAAAAAAATTTTTTTTTTTGACACGTCCTAAAAACACCCTCAGCCCCTAATTCAGGTACTCCCACCTATACCAAATTGTTCAGCACGTTACCCACAACGATTCTAGACTAGTGGCTAAGAGAGTATATTTCGGTTTTCGAACAACTTTTTTTCAACAAGGAAAAATTTGATTTCTTCAAATTTCTTCAAAAAAAAAATTTTTTTTTTTGACACGTCCTAAAAACACCCTCAGCCCCTAATTCAGGTACTCCCACCTATACCAAATTGTTCAGCACGTTACCCACAACGATTCTAGACTAGTGGCTAAGAGAGTATATTTCGGTTTTCGAACAACTTTTTTTCAACAAGGAAAAATTTGATTTCTTCAAATTTCTTCAAAAAAAAATTTTTTTTTTTGACACGTCCTAAAAACACCCTCAGCCCCTAATTCAGGTACTCCCACCTATACCAAATTGTTCAGCACGTTACCCACAACGATTCTAGACTAGTGGCTAAGAGAGTATATTTCGGTTTTCGAACAACTTTTTTTCAACAAGGAAAAATTTGATTTCTTCAAATTTCTTCAAAAAAAAATTTTTTTTTTTGACACGTCCTAAAAACACCCTCAGCCCCTAATTCAGGTACTCCCACCTATACCAAATTGTTCAGCACGTTACCCACAACGATTCTAGACTAGTGGCTAAGAGAGTATATTTCGGTTTTCGAACAACTTTTTTTCAACAAGGAAAAATTTGATTTCTTCAAATTTATTCAAAAAAAAAATTTTTTTTTTTGACACGTCCTAAAAACACCCTCAGCCCCTAATTCAGGTACTCCCACCTATACCAAATTGTTCAGCACGTTACCCACAACGATTCTAGACTAGTGGCTAAGAGAGTATATTTCGGTTTTCGAACAACTTTTTTTCAACAAGGAAAAATTTGATTTCTTCAAATTTCTTCAAAAAAAAAATTTTTTTTTTTGACACGTCCTAAAAACACCCTCAGCCCCTAATTCAGGTACTCCCACCTATACCAAATTGTTCAGCACGTTACCCACAACGATTCTAGACTAGTGGCTAAGAGAGTATATTTCGGTTTTCGAACAACTTTTTTTCAACAAGGAAAAATTTGATTTCTTCAAATTTCTTCAAAAAAAAAATTTTTTTTTTTGACACGTCCTAAAAACACCCTCAGCCCCTAATTCAGGTACTCCCACCTATACCAAATTGTTCAGCACGTTACCCACAACGATTCTAGACTAGTGGCTAAGAGAGTATATTCCGGTTGTTGAATAAACAAGATTTTTTTTATCATGGCTTAGAGGTGTTACCACTGACTATAGTTTTTCGAAATACTTGTATTTTTTGGAAGAGGATTATAACGATTTGATAATATTTCTATCTCCCTTTGTTTTATATCTCGCTAAGAGTATGTTGCATTTATTATAGCGAAGCTTTCTTTCGAATCTCATAGGTAGCGCTTTCGCCTTGAAATGTTTCGTCCCTAGCCTTGAAACCGTTTCGTCCCTAACTTGACACAGACTTGGTGCACTGGAGCACTGTGTGAGCTGGCGGATTTTTTTAAATAATGCAGTGTTTGGTGGTCGTGCTGTTGAGGTGATGAGGAATGTTTCTCTATTTCTTTCTAGACTACGAGCTGCTGTCGTCGTTCTCGACCGATGCACCGCTCGGAAGCGGGGAAAGTTTGGGCTGATCCAGCTGGGCCGGTAGTGTAGCGTTGTTGTTTTCGAAGCACGCACGACTAAAAATTAAAACGGTACAATTATTTATGGTCCGTGACAAACTGAACTGAATCGGAATGTAAACAAACTTTACACGCTGAACGTACCCAATAAACCATTAAGCACTTATATAAGCCGAATAATGTTTTAATAACAGCACTTGAGTGCCTGAAAGCCGTACACTAGGTTTAAAAATGCTTATGGGCACTGGAAGACGAAACCGCAAAATAAGCCGTATATTGGCTCGTATAGCATATTCTAGGGCTTTAAAGCCCTGCTGAAATAAGCTGAGTGGGTAAAACGTCAATACCAATTTCGCACATGTCATTTTTGAAGAAAAAGGAAGGCCAAGAATGTAAACGAAGCATGAATTCGGGATTGAAAATTTTTATTGTTAATTCTGCATCGAATGTAAGTTTTTTTTAATGCTAGAGTCGTAAATATATAAATTTTCTATTCTTCTTTGCAGAATGCTTGTCAATGCACTGGGCAACATCATCTGGCAGCGGATGATAAGATTAAAAATTGCTGAATCTTCTGGGGCACCTATTTTTATCCGGATCGCATCAAATAGAACTTGGCCAAATGTTTATTAATGCCATCACCGTTTTGAAGTCAACTTTATTTTCCATCAGTGAATAAAAGTTTAAAAAAGTGACTATGTGAGGAATGATGTTTTTCAATAGCATTTAATAAACCGGAATTAGAAAAAACATTCGAAATGCCTTTTTTTTAATACTGTAAAGTTTCGTCCATTTTGAGTACCTCGAATGATCTTCTCTAAATAAAATTTAACGCTGATGATATTGAAGTAATTCTGGATGAAGAATTTGTTTAAATAAGCCAAATTATCCGCAATGCATGCGTTGACTTAATAGTCAACTTATCAAAGTCACAGTCAAATCCTTATTCGAAAAAAAACATGAGTTCGATTCCCGGTTATTCGACAAAAAATCATCAGCTAGGGAGAAGGGATGGTTGGCGGAAGTGGTGAGGGAGGTATGAAAAAAGAATAGTGTGGGGGAAAAGACATTTTTTTTTGTTTTTAATTCAGTGGGTTGTACCCACTGAAAATATTTTGACAGTTTCTGATAAGCTGTATATGAGCCGAATTGCAGGCCAAAAGTGGCTTCAAATCAGCACTCAAGCGGCAATCCGAACGATCAGGCACTGTGAGACATTTTCTATATGCCGCTATAATGCCAAGTTAGGGCCATGTTATATGGCTTAATGGTTACTTGGGTAGTTTGTTTATACTCCGCATTAAACGGTAGAATTTTTTCAGTGCATGTTTGCTCTCGCCCCTTTCTTGTGAGCAAATTTGGTGATTTTGTCGGTCCCGACCAAGGCGGGTAAAGCTTCAGGTGTGTTCTTATACCAATGCACGGAATCGTCCATCTTGTGACAGGCAATCGTAATCGTAGGCATGGTAGACGAACAATTCGCTGTCAAAAAACGCTCCGTCTCCACCCCCCACCAATGAGAAACTTTTGGTACCCCTTGCCTACTTTTCTTCAATATGCACCCACCCTACTGACTCACCCTGGTCCCGACGGCAACGGTCCTATTTTACTCACCATCATATTTACTAACCCCCGGTGCGGTATCAAAGTGATTAAACTCGTGAGCATTTTCACTTTGCTCGCGATTGCTGCGGATGCCCTAACAATAACTTAAAAATGATTGAAAAAAGATACAATAGCTGAGTTCAACCTGCGCTCTACATAAAATTATCAGTTTGAAAACGGTAATAAAATAATCTTAATTTTTTTAAAACACATCAGAGTTTTATACTGGTAATTTTGTTTGTATACACATAAATAAACAAATTTTTTAAAGTTTTTGGTTTGAAAAAAAAAATTATAATAAAAAATTAAAAAAAAAAAAAAGAACCCCAAATTTTATTTTATTTTAAATTTAAATTATTTAAAAAAATTATTTTAAAATCGTTTTCCTTAACCTGAATATTACAAAAATAATTATGGAAAACGCCGCCGAACCGAACCGTCCTGTTGAAAAGGTAGTATATAAACAAACAGCACGGTTCAAATTTTGCTTTTCATCTGCCGCTCTAACTTTTTTAAACAACTTTTTTTTTATAAATGCAAAGTATTATATTCAAACAATGATAAAAACAAGGCATGATTTTATTCCAGAAACTTGTTTCAAATGGAACTCATGCAAAAATACATTGCTTTCGCAGGCGTGAGAAATTTTCCATGGAAGACGTGGAAAAGGACCCACTGGCATTGCCGTTGCCAAAGAGTGCCTGCAGGACACAGTGCATTGTGCACACCTGCAGACAACGGTTGGTCGAAGGCATATCGCTGCATACTTTTCCCAAAAAAGAGGACAAAAAGAGATACGAGACCTGGCTGAGGGTGCTTAAATTATCTTATGAACCGAGCAAATCGACCAGAGTTTGCAGCAACCACTTCAGCATACCCAACTTCATACCTCCAGGTAGGAATTCAGTAATTTGTAATTGATTAACTTCAACGAACCCTTTTACAAAAACGACCTACTAAATTTATGTTATTACGATCATAAAATTATTTGTTCCACTTATAAAAGTAAAAAAAGTTCATTTAACTTTCAGATGTACACAGGACGACTTCAAGAATGATCCTCCGGCCGAATGCCATACCAGATATGAACTTGCCACAAGCCCGAGAAAAACCTAAGGTGACCAAAAAGCCCGTCGCAAAAAAAGCTAACACTTCCCAAAAGTCCCGAAAACCGGCAAAAAAACGAAGTTAGCATTTTGCTGCCTTGCTTCTAAGAAGGTAAGTTTTAAAAAATCTTTCTTCTGATGTTGAATGAATCGGTCCACACAGATATGAGGAAGTTGAAATTTAATAATTCATCTTTAATATAATTTGTTCCATGGGATGAGATGTTAATACAAATGAACGAAAAATGAGATCTCACATTTGGAATTTTCATTTGAAAGAACTCCATTTTAGTATCAAATAAAGACTGCACAAGGATCTATCCAAATTTTTAAGAAGAAAGCTCACCAGCTCCTAAGTCCTACCACTACAGGCTAATTTTTTTTTCGGGAATTTAACATCAAGGTCATTCTTCCCAACCAACCCTCTCTGCAGGCTGAAATAGATTCCAGGCCTACCACATGACAGATTTAGTCATATTGGACCATGCTCATAAGATTTTGAGCCAGTTTTGTGCTCCAAGCACAAAATCACCAATCGATTGCATAGTCATAAAAAAAAATCTGAATTTCTTTCCACAATTCGCGCGTTGCCTTCCTTGATAAATTAATAAGTAAGTAGGTACTTAGCTTGTGCGGCGTTCTATCTTTTTTATCCCATTTTCGATTACTTCGTGGTAAGCCCGTGTGAATTATCCCATTGAAATTATTTAGTTTGCAAAATCTAACTATAAGATCAGAAGATTGTTTTACTTTTGCTTTTCATAAGTGCACAAACACACGAGTGCACAAGTGCACGAACGTACAATTTTACATTACAAAATTTTGTTCTTATTCTTAATGCTGAGCTGTGGGCTCTGGGTTCAAAAATAAGAAATTGTTTAGTGTTTACAAGATGTCTGTTCAATCAACTCTAGTAGAAACGGGTCGAAACAAGTAGAAATGGATTGATAGTTGATCACCTGTCTCTTTCCAATTGACTTCGACCGACTTCTACCAAGTCGAAACTAATCCTGCTGCCGAGCTGGATTGGTTTCGACTAGTTTCAACTTGCTCCATTGAACAACGACCTGACTAGTTTCGACCAAAACATTGGCTCGTTGAACATCTATCAGTTAACAGAAACCAGTTGAAACCGATTTTTACTAACGATTGAACGAAGCTAAGATTAACCTTGAATTGCAGAATTACTGAATTATGAATTGATATTGAAAATTAAAAATTGGAGCAATAAGGCCAAAGGGATCATTTTTTTGTCAAAACGATTTTTCAATTTTAAACCTTCGAAAAAAAAAACGTGCATAAAGAGGTGTTAAAACCCTATAATAACCTTCCAATTTGCTAAAAACTATAAAAAACGCGTTAGACCTGATACATGAAACCTAATACAGTCCTGAGACTGGAGACCTAAGTCTTAAGATCTGAGACATGAGACCTGAGATCAGAGATTCTCAAGTGACGTGAGAAGTGAGAAAGACGAGAGACGTGGAAAGAGATGAGACGCTTACGTAAAAAGTGAGAAATAAGAGGTCAGTATTGAGATTAAAGAATTTAAGGGGGATAAGCGAGACACGAGAAGTGAGAAATGAGATATAAGATGTTGAAAATTAATCTTGAAAAGTGAAACGTGAGAAGATAAAGTCTGTTTCACATAGAATCTGGTGGCATCTTTTCATTTACTGCAGCGCCCCTAGTTGTCACATCGCGAATCTATTGACAGTGTTTAGATCCGGATGGTTTGTTTACTTAGTGGTGAAAATTTCACCACTAAGTAACAAAATTTCGGTCAAAAGTTATCGACGATGGAACGCGAAAGGCGAGAAAAAAATCTGCACACCCACGTAGAGAAACCCAACGTGGTCAGGGGTAAAGATCGCGAAATTCCTGAAATATCCAAAATCGACTGTAAATTCGGTGCTGAAACGTTACCGGGAGACCCTTACGGTGGATCGAGCAAAACAAACCAGACGTAAAAGTGGAACATATGACCGGAAGCTGCGAGCAAAGGTAATTCGATCAGTTCTCAATAATCCTGGAATCTCCTTGCGTGATTGGGCGAAAAAGTTCAAGACGAACCACAGTACAGCTCGACGAATTTGTTTGCGAGAAGGCTTGCGGTCGTATCATGCAATCAAACACCCCAACAGGACGCTGGAACAAAACCAGGTTGCCAAAACCAGGGCAAGGAAGTTGTACGAGAAAGTGTTGACCAAGTACAACGGATGCATTTTGATAGACGATGAAACTTACGTCAAAATGGATTTAGGACAAATACCCGGTAACAAATTTTACCTTTCGAAGCGTAAAGGGAATGATGCGGGTAGATTCAACTTTGTTTTCGCAGATAAATTTGCTCGTAAGTTGATGATTTGGTAAGGCATCTGTTGTTGTGGGAAGAAGACTAAGATTTTCATCACTGGGGACACAATGAATGGAAATCTTTACAAAGAGAATGTCTCCAGAAGAGGGTTTTGCCATTCATTCGGTTCCACAAAGGTCCGGTGAAGTTCTGGCCGGACCTGGCAAGCTGCCACTACAGCCGGGATGTTGTTAAGTGGTATAAGGAGAACAAGATCTACTTTGTTGAAAAAAGTATCAATCCACCAAACTGTCCGGATTTTCGTCCCATCGAGAAATATTGGGCAATAGTTAAGGGCAAACTGAAGAAATGTGGCAGAACCATGAAAAAACCCGCTCAAATGTAAAAGTGGTGGAACAAGATGGCGAATGAGGTTACCAGCAGTACTGTGCAGAAATTGATGGGTGGTATCACAAAAAAAAGTTCAAAAATTCATCCGAAAAGCTGACGAATGATTTTTATGTATTTTTTTCCTTAAAGTTCAATAAAAACCCTACAAAATGACATTTTTACTTTTGTTGTACGTTATTTCTTTGCGAAGAAATGATCTATTTTATCCGACCAGATTCTATGTGAAACAGGCTTTATAAGTGCACCGTGTCTCACTTTTTTATTTAGCATCAAAGCTAAGTTTCTCCTAACTTAAAAAATCTTGATGTTTCTATTGAAATGGGCTTAGAATATTTTCTCTAAGATAATTGCGGCTATATTTCCAAACATTTTGATCAAATTTGAACTGAAATTTCGAAACCTCAGGAACTCTGGCAGGTTTTATCTTGAAAGTAGCTTTTGAACACTTCCGCATATTAGCCACAATTTCTTAATTTTGGATACATCAATTTCAAAATTAAACAACACTGTAAAAAATATTTATTGAATCTAGAAATTAGAGTTGTAAATAGTTCCGATTTTCGATATTTGTGATCCTTTTAATGTTGACAACACGCCTGAACTCTTTGTTTTGCCAAAATCGAACCGTGCCAAAATCACACGAGGTCTGTACTATTTAGGGTTTATTGGTTACAAGTTTGATTTTTAATTTTGCATTTTTAATTTAATTTGTAATTTTTTGCATTGTTTTTTAAATTTCATCTTCTCATAAATATCGATGAAAAATTTGAATTTGTTCAATCGTGTTCTAAAGTTTTCCTGAATCTTCAATCTTGACCGAGAAAATTCAATCATTTCTGATATGTTTTAGTTTCGATAACTATATATTCTATTAAGGTTTTCTATAGTTTGTTTTGTTTGTCCTCATTTCTGAATTGATTTAGTTTTTTTTCTAATCTCGTTGTTTTTCTGAATTTAGATATTTATGTCATTCTAAAATCACTTAACTAAACATGATTTTAATTTTGCATCATGTGAATGGATGCATGCAATGCAACGAGTAAAGATGGGTATATTTTTCCTTTTTGATCGTACCATTTTTTTCCTATACAATTTTCACGATAGACACGCCTAAAAATGACTTTAAAACTATGGGGAAGGATTTCTTTCTCAGTCATTCTCCAAACAAAACGAGATAAATAGAATAATGATTTATTATTTTCTATACGATTCAAGGACCATCGTAAGAGTAACATTTGAATTCAAAAGTTTGTTCCTGATCTTAGAGTTTAGTTTTTTGTTTACTTCTGGCATAATTTGTTTAATCACGGAATAGAAAATGTTATAATAAATAGAGTTACTTGGTGTACGCGAAGATTTTCAAACGATAATTCGTTAGTAGTAGTAGGACATAAGTGGTATGATGCTACACTAAACGACTCGCCACTGTAAAACGCTGGTGTCCAGCCCTCCAGCGGACAAAAGTCGAACTCCATCGTGCATGAATTTGACCGATGTCACGTGACTGCTGTGACCTCTGTAGGCGTGGGAAAGTGACTGGAATTAAAAAAAAAAAGAAAATGTCAGCATTACCCATTAAAAAAAAACGGTTTGAATACGCGAAATACCTTTGGTTGTGATGCGGGATATCCGAAGAGACGGATTTTCCCGGTATCATCGGCCGTGACCAGGAACTGTTCTTCCCCGTCTTTGCAGACACTGTTGATGTCGGTTCCGTCGAACCCTTCCGGCCAAATGCCGAGCGTTTCGAAGGATACCGTACAGGATTGCGTTGCCCACTCGAGATTCCGAACGTTGCTGTGGGTCGTTATTTGGCGGCATAGGGTGGGATTCCCTGTTGAATATATGATAAAAAAAAATGAAAATACACGTTTCTACTGGTAATAATGACGATCTTACAGTAGAGTAGTTCGTAATCTCCGGAGTTTGTTCGAAGTACTTGGCTATCCTTTGACCAATCTATGTGGGAAATAAAGCTGGAGTGACCCTGTAAGAAATTGAGGCTTTAAATAAAAATGAATAAAATAAATAAAATTTGTTACTTACTGTGCATTTTCCAATTTTGGAAAATCGGTGCAGTGCCTTAGTACATTGATAAATGTAGATGCAACCGTCTTTCGATCCGAGAGCCAACAGGTTTCCGTCGGGCGAAAATTTGATAGTTTGAATAACGTCTTGCCCATCTTGGTACACGGCTAGCAGCTCCCTAGTTACGGTGTCGAATACCATCCATCGACCACCCACGCCACTAACGATAATCGATTCCCCATTGTTGGAGAACTGAACGGATTGAATTGGCTCTCCGATGTCTTTGCTCCACACCACCGAATGCGACAGTGAATCCCACAGCTGCAACAACCTATCCCGCCCTCCCGTTACAAACTGTGCAACCTGGGGATGCGATGAGAGAGACCATACCAGGTCAATATGACCCATGACAATTGGCCCGAGGCCAAGCGTAAAATCTCCGGAGAGAATACAATTTTTGGTGGTTCCAATCAGAAGCTGCGAACCTTTGCCCTGAGTAACGACTCTTACGGCGCCAAAGTGAGGCTCAACAAGTTGTTCCGACTTCAGCCTCATTGAATCGTCCATCAAAACTAGCCGACCATCTTTGCCACCGGACACGAATCCTCCATTCCTCAAGGCACATATGGAGAAGATTGAACCTTCGTGAACCTTTTTCAAAAATCGGCTAATCACATTCGTTCCCCGAGGCCAAATCGATATGTTTCCATTAGAATCACCCGTTACTACATCACCGATCGGCGTAAACGATATGGCCGTCACATATTTCGGCTTCTCGCGGTTCTCAAACACCCCCATCCTTTTATACAGCATACCATTTTGATCCAACGACCAGAAGGCAATGTGGTTTTTGCCAATCGTAATTATCTGGCCCTTGTCCAGTGGATGGAACTCTACGGCCACGATGGTGTCCACCGAGCATTTCGTTTCCGTTATCCTTTTGCCATTATCCTTCTTCTGCCAGTCCCATATCGAGATAATTTTATCTGGGGAATCATCTATTGCTGCCAATATAGTTCCACTATCAGCTCGGCTGAATGACAAGCAATTAATTGCACCGGTGAATTCACCCATCCCGATGATATTCAAAGTGGCCAGCGAGACCGAGTTCCACACCCGAATGTGGGGTAACGTGTCATGGCCATCGTGACCTCCGCACTGCCCGGATGCGACCAACAGTTTGTTCGGGTGCACCGCCAAGCTCTTCACGTCATCCGTGTGCCCCTGATAGTGTCGCTGGGACTGTTCATCCATATTGTACAGAATCACCACAGCGGCCACAAAATAAACCATTTCACCCGTCGGCAGCTGGTGTAAATTTGAGCGACAGTCCTTCCCGCGATATCCGTAGACCCAGTCCAGCCGGAGTCGTTTGTTCGGTGCTGGTTGAACCTTATTCGTATCGTACGTACTAATTTGAGCTTCTGGAATGTGTAAAACAATCGGCCGGCCGCTGATGTACAGCTTGAGATAATCGTCGTCATCTTTCTTCTGGACGAATGCGTGGGTTTGCTGCCGGGATGCTGCACCCGATAGAGCACTGTTCAAGTTCACGAGCGACTTGGTTGAGAAGCGGGAAATGCTGTTGCTGCAAGTGGTAAGGAAACACGTGGGTTTGGATTAATTAGAAGAGTTTTCAAGTGCAACTTTTTTCAAACAAAATAGGAAATAATATAGGATATTAGAATTTTCGATGAAATTTTTTCTTAAGAATTATTTCATGTAAAACCTCTTTGAAAAATAATGGCGAAGGATTCTTAATATCTTAATTTATATCTGATGCCAAGCATAAGTTGTTTTTTTTTTCAAAGTATCGAACAACGTGAAATAGATTTTGAATTCTAGCTTGCGGTATATCCGATGCAGACAATATAATCTAAAAGAAAGAATATGAAAATTGAAGATTTTTATAGACGGAAAGATAGATGAAAATCAGGCCGGAACAAATACAAAATTCTTCTTCTATGAACCCACTTCTGTCAACCTCGAATATTCAAATAGTTACAAGTGTAAAAACTAAATTATTGAAGATGGGAATTTTGCCATCTTCGGTAATATTTTTACAATTAAAAATATAAAAATCTAATTTGGGGTGACAAACGAAAGATTTCAAATTTGTGCCAGCCTGAATATTAAACTCACCATTTTAAATACAACATTGTATTACGCCTACTCCATCTTTGTGGCTTTGAAACTTTTCTTAACTATATAAAAAGGTTATACTGTTTTTTTTTTTGTTTTTATATTATGCATACATCGCTTTTGTGCTTCCGTTCTTCAATTTTCTCTCTTTTTTCTTTATCTTGCTATCTTTTGTTGGAACAGGAAAGCTCTTAATTTTGTTTGAATTTCAAATGTATGAGCGATAGAAAAATCAACACCAGAAGGTTTTAGTTTTCATGACTTTAGTTGAGTGTTAATGATATATCAAAAACCGAATAAATATATCCATTTCTCCATACGACCTACCTTCAAGATAAAATTAATGAACGTTAGATGGGAATAAGTCCAAACCTTGTAACTTGACTGTTTTAAATAATTCAACCAATTTAAGTTCATAGCTGCCACTTGGTGAAATGTTACAAATTTTTATTTTCGCTGGTGTTTTTAATACCATTGATTCAGGCACAGATCGTGGTAGAAAGGTAACGCTTTCAGCTATCACCTGGAAGGCGCAAGTTCAATTCTTCAATCATCCAATTAAAATATCAATTTTTTTATTAAGAAAAATAATTGAAATGTGATACTTATGATTCAAAAGCAGAACAGTCTTATACCGATCCTCGACCATGGTGCCATGACCAAATTCGCTAATTCCACGACGATTGCTTGGTTCTATGCTCGCCCACTCACGATACAAACATATTTCACGCAAACACAAACGATTGATGGCGAAAACAGCAACAGCAACAATGGCACAACCACCTCCACCCCGGCTGGGGCTGAGTGAATGGCTTGAATTTTGTACAAACAGCACCATACACCATGCAAGAGAGGGTGATTTGTATAAAATTTTTCGATCCCGACCGATTTTACTCAAACCATTTGCGCGATCATTCAAACAGTGAATTCTGAATCTGAATTCTGAATCTGAAATCTGAATCTGAATTCTGAATCTGAATTCTGAATCTGAATTCTGAATCTGAATTCTGAATCTGAATTCTGAATTCTGAATTCTGAATCTGAATTCTGAATCTGAATTCTGAATTTGAATTCTGAATCTGAATTCTGAATCTGAATTCTGAATCTGAATTCTGAATCTGAATTCTGAATCTGAATTCTGAATTCTGAATTCTGAATCTGAATTCTGAATCTGAATTCTGAATTCTGAATCTGAATTTTGAATCTGAATTCTGAATTCTGAATCTGAATTCTGAATCTGAATTCTGAATCTGAATTCTGAATCTGAATTCTGAATTCTGAATCTGAAATCTGAATCTGAAATCTGAATCTGAAATCTGAATCTGAAATCTGAAATCTGAATCTGAATCTGAAATCTGAAATCTGAATCTGAAATCTGAAATCTGAAATCTGAAATCTGAAATCTGAAATCTGAAATCTGAATCTGAAATCTGAATCTGAAATCTGAATCTGAATCTGAAATCTGAATCTGAAATCTGAAATCTGCAATCTGAATCTGAAATCATCGACTTGAACTTTAGAAATGTTGCCCATCCATTAAAATATTTATAATATAATATATCAAAAAATATTCAAGCAATACCTACAACAATAAAGCATTCATTTCGTTATCAGCATCAGCAAAATCAATCAACGAACCACGCGACGAGACGGCAGTTTCTCCTCCTGCTGGGTTGGGTGGTAGATTTGGTGAGCGACAAAAAGAGAGGATTTTTTTCTCCCGCGGCTACGTGAGGGGTTCTAGATTTGTACACCAACCTGCTGAAAATGTGGGCCAAACTGGTTGAAATCTGACAGCTTCCAGTAAATTCGAAAAACGTTGCTACAAATTTTCAAAACGCCACGCAAAAAGTATGTCCATCGAAAGAGGAGATTCTAATGAATCTTTAGGTATATAAAAAGTGACCAATTTGAGTTCAAATTTTAGAGAAATCACGCTAACAAAATCCCGTAAACCCACCGACATGAGGGGGAGTTTGAAAAATGACAAAAAAGATGTGATTTTCATTAGATACAATATACTGAACAACTGAGATTTTTGAGGAGCCCACTACGTTCTACGAAAATAATAATAGAGTTAACGAAAAAAAACTAAAATTTGAATTAAGAGAATCGCTCCATTGGTAAGCGAGATACAGCAATGCAAAAACAAAATTGGGTGACTTTTTTGAAGTAAGAATTTTTTCTACCGGAAGTTCCGGGATAGCGGCCAAAACTTCCTTTGGACCACCAAAAACTTATACATCCATGGATAGATTTATTCTTGACAATTCCAAATATTATAAAATCAGCGCAATATTTGGAATCTGTCACAAGTTATAAGCATTCTAAAAAGAGCTCTTTTTCGGAACTTTTTTCATTCGGAATCAGCTACTGATGATCTCGTAAAATATTTCGACTTATTTTTTCGATATTGAGAAACTAGAAAAAATTATCTATACAATGAATTAAAATTCATCGAAATCGGTCAATATTTGCGGCCAGGAGAACGTACGTAAACTACAGGTTAAATTTATCTAAAATAGATTTGTACAGAAATTTTGCGAACGGCTTTGGAAGGTTAATCAAATTTATGACAAGTTCAGTATATTGACCTCCTTTTGCAAAAAAAACAACATGTTGGACTAATAGAAATGCTGTGGAATTTTTGTTGTTCGCTTTCTAGATAACATTGAATGATTTACAGCTGGAAAGTGGGATTTTTTTGACATCGCATGCATTTTATTCGAGCTTCGTGAAATTTTTTAATAAAATGAAGTTTAAAACCTTAGATTAAGTATTTTTTCCGGATGTGTTTCTCTTAAATGTTTGTGAACCACAAATGCAGTTTATTGTGAAATGGTGAAATAAAATATATCCTCAGCGTGGGTGAGAAATGTGCCATCATGGTAGTGAATTTCCCCCAGATCTGTCACTGTTTCCTTGGGAAAGTCCGCCAACACTTGGCCAAAAAGACAAGTTGTTAGAGCAAGTTCACTCGTGTTGGGAAAAAGTGGTAGAAATTTTGACACTTATAGCACATATTTTTTTCTTTTCTTTTTGATAGGAGTTTAATAAAAATATTTTCAAGATCTGCGGCCTTCAAGTTTTTCACAACACGCGTTATATTTTCGCGTGCTGTGATGCAAAACTAGCTCGATTTCTATCACATACGGCTGAAATAGAAACAGTGTTGTAAAAAAATCAACGCCGAAAAATTTTGAAAATATTCAGCACGGTAAAATTTTCAATATGTGTTGCAAGTGTCAAAATTTCTACCACTTTTTCCCAACACGAGTGAACTAGCTCTTAGAAAAAAGGTGTTGTAAACTATGTACTATTGTAAAACAGTAAAAATTGTCCTACCAGCATGAGTTCGCCATTTCCGCTACTTAGGAAAAAGGTAACATCCTGGCAGGTACTATCGGCTTCTGAGAAATTTTAGGGACAAAACACTAGCGCCAAAATAATATTGACGAATAAGGCTTTAATTATAATTTCGAAAATTTGAACAGCATGCTTTGGCGTTTATGTTTATACCTGGCGGAGAAGATTTATTTCGTTATTTGTCAGAGATAGTGTCAGCTGCTGTTTCTACTGTGTAAGCAGTGTGAGGCGGAAACTCTAAAATGGATGGACCGGAACTCGGACGTTAGAACTGGCAGGTATGTGAAGCTTTTTACGTAAGCTTTCCCACATAAGAATGTTATCTTTTTACAGGTTTGAGTTTGATACAGTTACTGATTAGTAACTAATTGCTGGGCCATCAAATTGGAAGAAGAGAAATAAAAAGAAGTACTTCACTACTAATTGTCCACCCTGCCTGTGATGGATATCCAGAAGTCGCTTAGAGCCCTCTCAACCCTCGAAGGAAAGTCAAAAATCCCTTTATCGATGTGGCTGAAGCTGATGCTATCTATTTTAGACCCTAAAATGAGACGGTAATTCATTTGCTGATAGTTTTTTTTTAAAAAGCTTCTACCTATTTTATGTTATTTTAGCATGTCAAATTCTCGAGTTTTCAAGTTCAAGTTCAGCCAGTGAAGATTTTCTTGATCCATTTTGGGGTGCACTGTTTTTTTTTATAATTTCTAAATTGAAATATTCGAAACCATCTATTATCGTACAAGTAATAAAATCAATCATAACAAAAATTGTTTTTTTTCTATTAGAGACTACGAGAAACAGCGCCTCAAATTATGGTTTAAGAATAACCATTTTCCAACTTTTCAGCAACAATTCCTTCTAGTTGAAAATCAACTACCTACATCCTCACTTCTCAAGAGAAGTCGAAAAACGACTTCTGTGGGAGATAAACTCAACTCAGAAAATGTAAGAGAATAGTGTGTTTCATTTTCAATATTTAGGTGGTTTCGTCAGCCAGACGCAAAATTTATGTGTTTGCAAGCTTGAATGCAAGTTGAAAGCTTGAAGACTTTTTCGCTGGTGGCAGCACCGTAAACAAAGAGTTGATGTCCTAGACTACTTGTTCGAAAAACTATTCAGCCGGGTATCTTGATAGAATAGAATATTTTTGATCCTGGCTATATAGTAAATTGTTTCTCAGATCCTTCACTGGTTTTCTTGGGAAAATCCGTCAAAAGGCCAAAAAGCACTTCACCAAATTTTACCCAATACGGGGCTTCAAATATTGGGAAATGTTTTTTGGTGGAATGAACCATTGCATTGGAAGCAGTATTGATGGTGCGAAAAGTGTTTTTATTTTCAGGTCTTCTAAACGTCCTCTCAGTCACGGCTTACTGGGACCTGGAAAATTTCTATAGTTGTTACTCGAAGATAAGTATCCTTTATCAATTCTGCTACATTGATGGGGTGGTAAGTTGTAAAAGTGATAAATGTTATAAATATTTATAACAACTAACCACAACATAAACCCTCGGTAGTGCTGCAATTATTGTTGATGAGTTCAGCATTAACAAAATTTGAATGTGCGATCAAGACTTCCTGTACCGACTCGGGTTGGAAGACCTATCAGGGTTTCATACATACATACATACATAAAACATATTTACAGCTTCCACAGATTGTCAGATACATTAAGTATTATATATGTACCAACTTTTTAAACTTTGTCTCCTCGTTCTTCTCCAAAAAAAAAAAAGGTCATCGAAAATTTCTAACTGGAGATCTGCCTGCTAACATGTACGTTTCGCAGTCCACTTTAGTGGGCAGGTTTTTCGTAATGTAGCCATGAAATCTTACCTATTTCTTTGTCTGTTAGACGAACTAGACAGAAAATTGACCTTCTTTACCACTTTTCCAATCAAAATAATTGCTTAACCCTCCAAATCTGTTCGAGTCAATATGATCCGAACTGCACATTTCAAACATCCTTATCATCATTCCAATATACTGATCAACTAGGATTTTTGAGAGACCAAGAATGTTCTATAAAAATGATAATCAAACTAACGAAAAAAAAAAACTAAAATTTGAGTCTAGAAAATCGGTTCTTTTAGAAATGAAAAACAGCTAAGCAAAGCCAAAGTTGGAAGTCTTTTTTTAAGTAAGATTTTCTTCTACAGGAAGATTTGAGAAAGCGGTCAAAACTTTCTTGTACCCTCACCCTCATTCATCGTCGGATAGATGTATTCTTGACGATTCCAAAAATCAATGAAACACTTTCATACAGCAAAGCTGTCAGAAGTAATGAGTATTTTAGAAATACAATTGTTTTTTTTTCAGACATTTTTCTTTCCGAACCAGCTCTTGATAACCTGGTAATACAAATGGACTTTATTTTGAAATGATGAGAAACTATAATAAATTACCTACACAATGAATCTAATCATCAAAATCTGTTAACATTTACAACCAGGGGAACCGCCAACAAACTACAGTTCAGATTTCCCCGAAACGGATATTTTGCGAACAGCTTTGGAAGTTAAACCCCTCACGTACCCAACCTTCATGGAATCAATCACCTTCGTATTTATTTAAATTTGAGCTCACCCTTAAATCATATACAGTACCGTTCATAATTGTATAGAAATTGGAAGCACGTGCACTGTCTCTTCGACTTTGAACTTCCATAACTTTTTACTCTGATGATATTTTTTGATCAAGTTTTTTGCGTTAGATATTTCAATTATCTCACTATGATATCAAAAAATTTGAGCTTTCTGGAGTTTGTGTGGCCTGAGAAACAGTAATTCTACGAAAATCGGACTTTTTGGACTTTTTTCTTTCAAACTGCAATATCTCTGAAAGTACGCTACATTTTTTATTGAAACTTTGCACAGTGATTGTTGAAATATGAAGCTAGCATGTCTGAAGTTTTCGAAAAGTTCTACCGATGAGATCAAAAGTTACGCGAGGTGCAATATTTCAGGTATGAACCTTGAAATGCGATTTCTATAGAATTTTGGACGATTCATGAGAACAATATCGTTTCCTCCACCAATCAGACAAAAAATGTCTGACAAAAGCAATGAAGAAATGGAAAAATGTAATAAATGATCTATTTGTGTTTTGAAATCAGAATCCCGCGATATTGTGGTGATTTTTCGGTTGAAATAGATTTACTGGTTGCTAAACAGAGAATATGATTTTCCTATGGAAACATTCGTCCTAAATTCTATAGAAAACGCATTTCAAGGTTCATGCCTGAAATATTGCACCTCGCGTAACTTTTGATCTCATCGATAGAACTTTTCGAAAACTTCAGACATGCTAGCTTCATATTTCAACTATCACTGTGCAAAGTTTCAATAAAAAATGTACCGTACTTTCAGAGATATTGCAGTTTGAATGAAAAAAGTCCAAAAAGTCTGATTTTCGCAGAATTACTGTTTCTCAGGCCACACAAACTCCAGAAAGCTCAAATTTTTTGATATCATAGTGAGATAATTGAACTATCTAACGCAAAAAATTTGATCAAAAAATATCATCAGAGTAAAAAGTTATAGAAGTTCAAATTCGAAGAGACAGTGCGCGTGCTTCCAATTTCTATACAATTATGAACGGTACTGTAGCTCTTTTTGAACGATTTTACCACATAATCTTTGGTCGAATAGTTGATTTCCAATTGCTTTGGGTCTCCTAATGGGATTTTCTTGGGTTTCGCGCTGTAACATTTTGCTCGAAGTACTTCTTCACTAGATGCTATCTCAAAAAACATTTCATCAAAATTTTATCAAATTTCGTCAATGCATTTCAAAAGTTTTTTCGAAACGAAAGTTTTGCATTTTCTTTTTCGAGTAAAGCTCTTAATGACTCATCATTATAGGATTGTGAATTATTCATGAGTCTAGCGAAAAGTATCGATTCAATACAGTTTCAAATTACCGTTCTGGAAAGATGTATGGTTTTCATGACATAGATCAATTTTATGTGAGTTCAAAAAAGGATTTTAATGGAACTTACGTTGTACTACTGACTGACGGATTGGGCGATCCACTGACGAAGTCTCCTGTCGAACTCCACCTCTTGCCCATGCCACTAGCTGCGAGGCCACCGAGTCCAGCAACGGCCGAGGCTGCTAAATTTTGCATGTTGGGCTGCTTGGGTGAAGGCGAAGGGGCAGGCGAAATCGAATGGCTGCTCATCGAATCGGAATGCAGTGACCCGTTCGAATGGTGGATAGCTTTCTGGGCCAGACTGCTCGCCTTGGCCGTTCCCGGGGACGACATGGACATCGTGCGGGACGGCGAGCTTGTAACCCTGGACGGAACTCGGCCGAATCGCTTCTCATCGACGCTGGAGTTAACTAGAATGAAATGAACGAAATCGCTTTAGTGTTCTTGAAGATAATGTGATTCATTCAATAACATACGTCGTGTAATCGTGTTACGGGAAAACCGGAAGTTTTTGCCAGACAACACGGAGCTGCTGTGAGAACTAGCATCTGTAGCCTTGCCGCTGTCATAGCTGTTATCAATTGTGCTCAACCGTCTCAGGACGTCTGCCAAGGTCGACTTTAGGCAAACGATTTCGTCCTTCTGCTCCAACACTACTCGCTCCAAATCATTGACTCGCTCCACAAGGCTGGCCTTTTCTGTCTCCAGCATTTCCTCTGCACGAAAAAGGAAAAAAAAAGAATTGTAATAATCAGATTTGTGTAATTCGTTGGAAGCTCGAGGAGGTAATGATTAGATAGTAAATTTTATTTGCATTACGCCATCCTTGCTGAATGTCTCTGATGTTGTTGAGGGCCGAATTTTCCTCATCGATTGATTCCGACTGAACCCCTTTGGGTTCGCCTGATGTTTCAGACATTCTGCTTTCCCTCCCCAAAAGCTCTCGAAACTACAGCTCAAAGATTGCTTTGATCTCGAGCTACAACACGTTCTTATCTGCCGAACATAGTAAAACGTAACATGGCTTAACATTTAAACACCTGAACAAAACAAGACTACCGTGTAACCCATAGGAATTTTCTACTATATGGAAACAAACAACAAAATAAAACCGGCGGCAACAAACAACACCCGCAAAGGGAATCCCTTGAATGGAAACTGACGGTCGGCTGGACTTTTGCACAAGTATGTACGATACGATACGACACTAATGACACCAACGTGCCGGAACAATCTTTATCAGTTGGTGCGCAAGCGTCGTTGTAGGAATTTTCGTCCAGCACAGAGGTGAATACTCGTCTTTTTCAAGTACCGCATAGCAAGTACGAGTGAGAAAAAAAAAATCAAAAACAACTAAATGCCCACCACATCTCGCCAAATAACAACCTGCGAGCTTTGATGGCATCAGTTGTAGGTTCCTGCCGACAATTTTTAGGTATTAGTTAGTTTGTATGAACGAATATGATGATTTATTTTTCGCGAACGCCTCCAACTGCTGCCATTGCTGGCTGGGCGATAATCTAAATATGTTTCTAGAGTTATCAGCTAATATTTAACTCGCCATTGACCATTAGTTGCATGACTGGCTGAGAAGTGCTTTTTTCTGTTGATTTTGCAAATGCATTGATTGTGTTGTGAGTGCTTGCTTCGAGCAATCACACTAGCTGCTTGGTGATAGCGATGTCGTGATTTGGCAAATCTGTTCGGCTAATAAATTTAATTTTTTTTATTATGTTTTCGCTGAAAGATTCGAGTTGTGAGTATTCCAAGGTTATTTTTGGACAAATTATGATTTTAATTACTAGACGTATTTCTAGCTTCATGATACAATCAAGTCAAGTAAAGACTAGAAAATGATAAGTAAGCACGTTGATCAGTTTTTATCTTCTTGTCACTTTCTGCTAAACACAGATCAAAAGAAGAACTGCAACACTTCTACTTCTACTTTTTATTATTCTCAATCGGTAAACCTCAATAGTTTTAACTATACAGTGTGTTATGTTATAAAGATTGAAAAATAAGTAGGTATCTGTTGAACTCCCAATTTTGCATGATGATTAAAAAAAACATCAAGTTAAATTGATTCAAAACAGGAACTTTTGGAACTATTCAACGGAAATTAGTTCTAGTAGGTACCTGAATATGAAACGGATTGGAATGTTATGGATTTATATTCATCTGGACATTGTTCGTCGCTTACCCCTTTATGAATAAACAATGCCGCTCTTCAATGCAAGGGTGGTCCAAAAACAGATTTATTTTGAATTAAAATTTTGCGAACTCTTGGAAGTTGATGTTCTTATTATTAAAAAATCAACTTTGTTATTATACTCAGTATTTACGGTATACCTTTAAGCCTTTTTCAATCTTTGAATACTTCTTGATTTTAGATCTATCATAATCTGCAAAGGACTAGGTCTACATTCAGAAAACCAAATTTGTAGAACAAGTCCCCAACACAAACATTAGGAGCCAAAAAAGATTTTTTGCAGGTATGCTAAAACATGTGATGCCAAAATTCCACACAAAATTGAAGTTCAATAATCGATTTCCCGCATTTTTCTCGACTTGATGTTACGAAATTCCCGATTCTCAAAGACAAAAAGTATTACACGAAAGCTCTACTTAAGGGTTTCTACCTTTAATAAGGGGTTTACTTATATTTTTAAATATGATCGCAATAATCATAACCAGGGATTGAAATGCTCTTGCTCAAGCGGCTGAGCATCAATGCTTTTGAAGCTCGAGAGCGAAGAAAGCTGGAGCCAATTCTAGCCCAACAATAAATGCTCAAATTAAGCTCATACCTCTTCGGGCTCTAGGAGACAAGGTTTTGCATTTTGCTTTGAGTTTGTTAGCTCAAGGAGCCGAAATTTCTTGAGCTTGCTGGCTCAGCAAAATTGTAACACTTGAGCTTAGTGATGTGTATTGACTTTGCCATTGTGGTGCTGTGTGAGCCAACGGCGTTTTTTTGTGCACCAGAAACTGTGAAAGTGGTTGTTGGGATTATTAACATGAATGTAAAAGATTTCTTGTAACTGGTAAAAGTTACCAGCACTAGTAACTATGAAATAGTAAAATTTACAATATTTCGAGAAAAAACGCCAAATGAAAGGGCTTTTTGCGAGGATTATTAAAATCAATGTTAGAGAGTTCTAGTAACTAGTTAAAGTTACCAGCACTAGTAACTATGAAATAGTAAAATTTACAATTTTTCGGGAAAAACGCCAAATGAAAGGGCTTTTTGCGAGGATAATTAAAATCAATGTTAGAGAGTTCTAGTAACTAGTTAAAGTTACCAGCACTAGTAACTATGAAATAGTAAAATTTACAATTTTTCGGGAAAAACGCCAAATGAAAGGGCTTTTTGCGAGGATAATTAAAATCAATGTTAGAGAGTTCTAGTAACTAGTAAAAGTTACCAGCACTAGTAACTATGAAATAGTAAAATTTACAATTTTTCGGGAAAAACGCCAAATGAAAGGGCTTTTTGTGAGGATTATAAAATCAATATTAGAGAGTTCTAGTAACTAGTTAAAGTTACCAGCACTAGTAACTATGAAATAGTAAAAAATACAATTTTTCGGAAAAAACTCCAAATGAAAGGGCTTGTTGCGAGGATTAGAAAAATCAATGTTAGAGAGTTCTAGTAACTAGTAAAAGTTACCAGCACTAGTAACTATGAAATAGTAAAATTTACAATTTTTCGGGAAAAACGCCAAATGATAGAGCTTTTTGCGAGGATTATCAAAATCAATGTTAGAGAGTTCTAGTAACTAGTTAAAGTTACCAGCACTAGTAACTATGAAATAGTAAAATTTACAATATTTCGGGAAAAAACGCCAAATGAAAGGGCTTTTTGCGAGGATTATTAAAATCAATGTTAGAGAGTTCTAGTAACTAGTTAAAGTTACCAGCACTAGTAACTATGAAATAGTAAAATTTACAATTTTTCGGGAAAAACGCCAAATGAAAGGGCTTTTTGCGAGGATAATTAAAATCAATGTTAGAGAGTTCTAGTTACTAGTTAAAGTTACCAGCACTAGTAACTATGAAATAGTAAAATTTACAATTTTTCGAGAAAAACGCCAAATGATAGGGCTTTTTGCGAGGATTATCAAAATCAATGTTAGAGAGTTCTAGTTACTAGTAAAAGTTACCAGCACTAGTAACTATGAAATAGTAAAATTTACAATTTTTCGGGAAAAAACGCCAAATGAAAGGGCTTTTTGCGAGGATTATTAAAATCAATGTTAGAGAGTTCTAGTAACTAGTTAAAGTTACCAGCACTAGTAACTATGAAATAGTAAAATTTACAATTTTTCGGGAAAAACGCCAAATGAAAGGGCTTTTTGCGAGGATAATTAAAATCAATGTTAGAGAGTTCTAGTTACTAGTTAAAGTTACCAGCACTAGTAACTATGAAATAGTAAAATTTACAATTTTTCGGGAAAAACGCCAAATGAAAGGGCTTTTTGCGAGGATTATTAAAATCAATGTTAGAGAGTTCTAGTAACTAGTTAAAGTTACCAGCACTAGTAACTATGAAATAGTAAAATTTACAATTTTCCGGAAAAAACTCCAAATGAAAGGGCTTGTTGCGAGGATTAGAAAAATCAATGTTAGAGAGTTCTAGTAACTAGTAAAAGTTACCAGCACTAGTAACTATGAAATAGTAAAATTTACAATTTTTCGAGAAAAACGCCAAATGATAGGGCTTTTTGCGAGGATTATCAAAATCAATGTTAGAGAGTTCTAGTAACTAGTTAAAGTTACCAGCACTAGTAACTATGAAATAGTAAAATTTACAATATTTCGGGAAAAACGCCAAATGAAAGGGCTTTTTGGGAGGATAATTAAAATCAATGTTAGAGAGTTCTAGTTACTAGTTAAAGTTACCAGCACTAGTAACTATGAAATAGTAAAATTTACAATTTTTCGGGAAAAACGCCAAATGAAAGGGCTTTTTGCGAGGATTATTAAAATCAATGTTAGAGAGTTCTAGTAACTAGTAAAAGTTACCAGCACTAGTAACTATGAAATAGTAAAATTTACAATTTTTCGGGAAAAACGCCAAATGAAAGGGCTTTTTGCGAGGATTATTAAAATCAATGTTAGAGAGTTCTAGTTACTAGTTAAAGTTACCAGCACTAGTAACTAAATTTACAATATTTCGGGAAAAACGCCACATGATAGGGCTTTTTGCGAGGATTATCAAAATCAATGTTAGAGAGTTCTAATTACTAGTAAAAGTTACCAGCACTAGTAACTATGAAATAGTAAAATTTACAATTTTTCGGGAAAAACGCCAACTAAAGGGCTTTTTGCGAGGATTATAAAAATCAATGTTATAGAGTTCTAGTAACTAGTAAAAGTTACCAGCACTAGTAACTATGAGATAGTAAAATTTACATTTTTTCGGGAAAAACGCGAAATGAAAGGGCTTTTTGCGAAGATTATACAAATCAATGCTAATGTGTTAAAATTTTTTAAGTACAGACCCCGACATGCCCGAACATTTTGTGTTGCCAAAATCGAACGGTTTTTTTTCTGAAACTTTTTTCTCTTATTTTTTTAAAATAACTATTTTGATTATCATTAACGTTATTTTAAGTCAATTTCCGACCGTTTTTAGATTTTTTAAAAGTTTGTTTCTAAGGTTTTTGATGCATTTTACACTACTTTTTTTTGTTTATAATCTTTTTTTGTTTTTGTCAGTTTTGCTGTTTTCGTCATTCTTTATCATTTTTAAGATGATTTTGTCATTTAAAGTCTTTTGTTTGTATTTGTTTTTGATTTTTTTAAAATTTTCATGTTTTTGTAATTTTTGAGTACTTTACAAGTTTTTTAAAAAACTTTTGTTTTTGTTGTTGTATTCTATCACCATTTCTGAATGTAAAAACGTTTTTTTTATGTTTGTCTAAATTATATGGGTCCTGTTATAGAGAAAACTAAAAGGTAATGTCGCTTCTAAAAACCGTTCGATTTTGGCACATATGCCAAAATCGGATGTTGCCAAAATCGAATGTTGCCAAAATCGAATGTTGCCAAAAACGAACGGGGTCTGCATTACTATTCCATAGTTACTAGTGCTGGTAACTAGTTACTAGAACTCTCTAACATTGATTTTAATAATCCTCCCAAAAAGCCCTTTCATTTGGCGTTTTTCCCGAAAAATTGTAAATTTTACTATTTTATAGTTACTAGTGCTGGTAACTTTAACTAGTTACTAGAACTCTCTAACATTGATTTTAATAATCCTCCCAAAAAGCCCTTTCATTTCGCGTTTTTCCCGAAAAATTGTAAATTTTACTATTTCATAGTTACTAGTGCTGGTAACTTTAACTAGTTACTAGAACTCTCTAAAATTGATTATAATTATCCTCCCAAAAACCCCTTTCATTTCGCGTTTTACCCGAAAAATTGTAAATTTTACTATTTCATAGTTACTAGTGCTGGTAACTTTTACTAGTTACTAGAACTCTCTAACATTGATTTTAATAATCCTCTCAAAAAGCCCTTTCATTTGGCGTTTTTCCCGAAAAATTGTAAATTTTACTATTTCATAGTTACTAGTGCTGGTAACTTTTACTAGTTACTAGAACTCTCTAACATTGATTTTAATAATCCTCCCAAAAAGCCCTTTCATTTCGCGTTTTTCCCGAAAAATTGTAAATTTTACTATTTCATAGTTACTAGTGCTGGTAACTTTAACTAGTTACTAGAACTCTCTAAAATTGATTTTAATAATCCTCCCAAAAAGCCCTTTCATTTGGCGTTTTTCCCGAAAAATTGTAAATTTTACTATTTCATAGTTACTAGTGCTGGTAACTTTAACTAGTTACTAGAACTCTCTAAAATTGATTTTAATAATCCTCCCAAAAAGCCCTTTCATTTGGCGTTTTTCCCGAAAAATTGTAAATTTTACTATTTCATAGTTACTAGTGCTGGTAACTTTAACTAGTTACTAGAACTCTCTAACATTGATTTTAATAATCCTCCCAAAAAGCCCTTTCATTTCGCGTTTTTCCCGAAAAATTGTAAATTTTACTATTTCATAGTTACTAGTGCTGGTAACTTTAACTAGTTACTAGAACTCTCTAAAATTGATTATAATTATCCTCCCAAAAAGCCCTTTCATTTCGCGTTTTACCCGAAAAATTGTAAATTTTACTATTTCATAGTTACTAGTGCTGGTAACTTTTACTAGTTACTAGAACTCTCTAACATTGATTTTAATAATCCTCTCAAAAAGCCCTTTCATTTGGCGTTTTTCCCGAAAAATTGTAAATTTTACTATTTCATAGTTACTAGTGCTGGTAACTTTTACTAGTAACTAGAACTCTCTAAAATTGATTTTAATAATCCTCCCAAAAAGCCCTTTCATTTGGCGTTTTTCCCGAAATATTGTAAATTTTACTATTTCATAGTTACTAGTGCTGGTAACTTTAACTAGTTACTAGAACTCTCTAACATTGATTTTAATAATCCTCCCAAAAAGCCCTTTCATTTCGCGTTTTTCCCGAAAAATTGTAAATTTTACTATTTCATAGTTACTAGTGCTGGTAACTTTAACTAGTTACTAGAACTCTCTAAAATTGATTATAATTATTCTCCCAAAACGCCCTTTCATTTCGCGTTTTACCCGAAAAATTGTAAATTTTACTATTTCATAGTTACTAGTGCTGGTAACTTTTACTAGTTACTAGAACTCTCTAACATTGATTTTAATAATCCTCTCAAAAAGCCCTTTCATTTGGCGTTTTTCCCGAAAAATTGTAAATTTTACTATTTCATAGTTACTAGTGCTGGTAACTTTTACTAGTAACTAGAACTCTCTAAAATTGATTTTAATAATCCTCCCAAAAAGCCCTTTCATTTGGCGTTTTTCCCGAAATATTGTAAATTTTACTATTTCATAGTTACTAGTGCTGGTAACTTTAACTAGTTACTAGAACTCTCTAACATTGATTTTAATAATCCTCCCAAAAAGCCCTTTCATTTCGCGTTTTTCCCGAAAAATTGTAAATTTTACTATTTCATAGTTACTAGTGCTGGTAACTTTAACTAGTTACTAGAACTCTCTAAAATTGATTATAATTATTCTCCCAAAAAGCCCTTTCATTTCGCGTTTTACCCGAAAAATTGTAAATTTTACTATTTCATAGTTACTAGTGCTGGTAACTTTTACTAGTTACTAGAACTCTCTAACATTGATTTTAATAATCCTCTCAAAAAGCCCTTTCATTTGGCGTTTTTCCCGAAAAATTGTAAATTTTACTATTTCATAGTTACTAGTGCTGGTAACTTTAACTAGTTACTAGAACTCTCTAAAATTGATTTTAATAATCCTCCCAAAAAGCCCTTTCATTTGGCGTTTTTCCCGAAATATTGTAAATTTTACTATTTCATAGTTACTAGTGCTGGTAACTTTAACTAGTTACTAGAACTCTCTAACATTGATTTTAATAATCCTCTCAAAAAGCCCTTTCATTTGGCGTTTTTCCCGAAAAATTGTAAATTTTACTATTTCATAGTTACTAGTGCTGGTAACTTTTACTAGTTACTAGAACTCTCTAAAATTGATTTTAATAATCCTCCCAAAAAGCCCTTTCATTTGGCGTTTTTCCCGAAATATTGTAAATTTTACTATTTCATAGTTACTAGTGCTGGTAACTTTTACTAGTAACTAGAACTCCCTAACATTGATTTTAATAATCCTCGCAAAAAGCCCTTTCATTTGGCGTTTTTCCCGAAAAATTGTAAATTTTACTATTTCATAGTTACTAGTGCTGGTAACTTTTACTAATTATTAAAACCGTCCAACATTTATTTTAAAAATCCATGCGACAAGCCCTTTTATTAGTTACTTCACTTGTGCACAAAAAAGCAGGCGTTGGCTCGAACAGCAGAAGTGAAAACAAGCTCAACGATTTTGAATCGGTTGAGCCAACAAGCTCAAGCTCCTCTGGAGGCATGAGCTAACGGGCTCACGAGCAGAGTTGCCAACTGTTTTTCAGAAAAGTCTGGAAGATTTTGAAAAAATGTCTGGAATTGTCTGGAAATGTCTGGAAACCAAAGTTTTGAAGGTGACTCCCTTTTTTTTGGTCCCCATAAGATCAATGTTGCAAATTGCAATACACGCAACTGAAAGATTTTTGATTCCAAAGAAAAGTGCCGCAAAAACAAAGGATTTTTTAGCTTTGATTTTGGTGTAAACAGATATTGCTTTGGTTAAAAGGCAATTTCCTTTGTTTTAAAGAATTTTTCATTTGAATCAAAATCTTAATGCTT
This sequence comes from Uranotaenia lowii, assembly GCF_029784155.1. Lineage (NCBI taxonomy): Eukaryota > Metazoa > Arthropoda > Insecta > Diptera > Culicidae > Uranotaenia > Uranotaenia lowii. The sequence goes on from NC_073692.1 coordinate 430,931,028, forward strand.
TGAAATAAAAAACATCAAAAGAGCACACACAAAATTTCTGAGGCCGAAATTTAGCAAAATTTTGCTCAAATTTGACCAGCTAGAAATTTAGCAATCAAATTAGCAATTTTTTGAAACTAAAATTTTAGCAAGCGTGAGAAAAAGTTAGCCGCCGCATTTTTTACTGATTTTTTTAGCAAAAACCGGAGGAAAAGATCGCGGGGGTATTGAAATACCAAAACAAAAATTTCATTTGAAATTCATGGGGAACATCGGATTATAAAAACAGAACACATAAATTCTTTCACTTAATTTATTTGATTTTTTTTTTTCATATTTCAAGTCACTTAAAATTTAGCTCGTAAAAACTGATCTCCATAATATGTTCAAGGAGGCTCCGAATGCTGGGGTGTTCAATTTCACTGCTGGCTCCTTTTCTTCTTGGGACCTAGTGAAAAAAAAACAAAGAATTTACATATTAGAAGCCGGAATTTTCCATAGTTAAATCGGTTCTTACCATTGCGCTCCCAGTATTGGTTTATCTTCCTTTCTATTGTCCTTCTATAGTCATTACCGTGTCCACGAATACCGCCAGAATCAAATTTTAATTCGCACTGATTTGCACGCGCCGACTTGTTTATTTTTTCTCTTAGCCGGCGGCTGCTGTCTGAAAAAAGCGGCTAGGTAGTCTTCATTTTTACTAAAAACAAGCAAATTTAGCTTTTTGCTAAATCAAAAGTAAAAAAATATTTTTGCTAACGGAAAGTAACAGCAAATTATTGCTAAGTGGAGCCCCGAAAGTTTTGTGTGCAAAGTTGTTATCGTTTGCTACAGTGTTATTTACACAGCAAATTTTTTTTTTGCTGGAAACCAGCAAAATTTTGCTGGTTTTTGTCCCGCTGACTTTCCAGCAAAATTTCCAGCAATTTAAATTGCTGGAAAAAACAGCAAACGTTGATGCTGGTTTCCAGCAATTCAAATTGCTGGAAAATCAGCAATCCAGATTGCTGGAAACCAGCTATTTCTTTCAAAACAACCGGCTGTATCTAGTATTAAATTTATATTTCATTCATAATTAAATATTGAATACTGGCTGTGCATATAATGGGCAATAAGAAACAATTACTTTCTTCCATTTTTCAATAATGTTTATATTTATTTCCAAGAACTTTTATCTAAAAAATGTACAACACCGGCTCTGGAGTGGCAGCTTTGTGCCAAAGTGTTGATCATTCGCCACCTTAGAAAAGAATTCTGATTAGTATCTTTTATGAAATATCTACGTGTCAAATAAAAACTCACCCTTGATTTGATTTCTGGTTGCTAGAATATAGAGGAAAATAAAAATAATTATATTAATCTAACCAAAATTCGTAAAATAGTCTTACCTTGCATCAGCATACGAAAATAAACAGACTCCAATTTGACAACTCGATTGCTGATTTTCCAGCAAAATAGATCAATTGCTGGAAAGTCCAGCAATTTGGAAACCGATTGCTGATTTTTCAGCAAAAATGAAAAGAACACAACCGAATGCTGAAAAATCCAGCAATTAGAAATCCGATTGCTGGTTTCCAGCAAAAATTTGGATTGCTGAACGTTTCCAGCAATTATTTTTGCTGGAAATCGAGTCAAAAATTTACTGTGTAGATCACAGAGAACAGACGTCCAAGCTCGAACAAAAAAATCTTCAAAAAAGTGTGTAATGCAAATGCAGACATCCAAAAAATATGTTGACAATTGACTTTAAACAGTGGCATCTATTGCGCCGTTCAAAAGTTACAAATCAAATTTTCAAGTGTACAGTTTTCGAAAAGGCGTAATCGTATTTGAACTCATAATTAAACTAATGCCACTGGAAATTTTAAACAAGTTTCGTGGGCTAGCTTGTACGTCTGTTCTCTGTGTTTAGATATAGATTTAAAAGGATTGGTTCATCAAACCATTTTCCTTTTATTTAAATTTTAAGAAATACTTTCTGTTGATCCGAAGTTCCTATTAGGAGTTTTGAATAATAAAAACAAAGAAATTACATCCTAAATGGGTTCACGATAATTGAATCATCCGGTCCTAATTTTGGACTGAGGGCATTCTTTTGGGTCGCTAAATAAACTTCCGGAAGCAACTCCGGTTGCTAGTTGAGTGGTCATCTAACTGGTGAATGACGCTGAAGATCGGGCCAAAGATAATCAGGATTTGGGGTGGAATCAGTCGTAGTCCTGTAACAATGCAAGATTTTATATGAAATCTTAAATATCCACTTTTTGATTAACGGATTAACACACACTTACCATTCTTCACCAGGAATCCTCCTAAATAGCTGTCTCTGATTCGAATTATTCGAATTAAGGTTCTTGCTCAATCCAAAATATCATCTAAGTTTGAAGTTTCAATTTCAAGAAATGAATCCTTTCTGTTGAAAACATTTTTTTTTGAAAGAAAACTTACTTTGTTTCAATGGAAAAGTGCAATTGGACGAATATCTTTTGACTCAAAGAATTTGTTTAAAATCAAAGTCCAAAATTATTCAGTTCAAAAAATTAATTCTTTCTTTCCAAAATTATTTTTTTGAATCACAACGATAATTCATTGATTCAAAGGAAACAGGAATTTGATTAAAAAAACTGAATATTTAGAATCAAAGTCAGTTTTAATTTGTTTCAAAATCCAAGTTTTCTCTGCGTTTCGTATTTTTTTGTCACTATACCAATCACGTGCTCTGTCTGACTCTCGATTTAACATTCATCTGTTAGCCATTATTAATAAGTTTCGAACACTTTTGAATTCATAATTCATAAAATTTATCTTTTCCTGCCATATTACACCATGACCAATTTGAATGTTCATAGTTTCTTATAATAATTTATGTCCAACCCCAAAAGTCTGGAATTGTCTGGAACAAATGTCAAAAGTCTGGAAGTCTGGAAACCTAAAGAAATGTCTGACAAAAGTCCAAAAAGTCTGGAAGATCCAGACAAAATCTGGAAGGTTGACATCCCTGCTCACGAGGGAAAAAAAGAGCTAAGGTTTCTTCCAAATAAGAGCTTAGCAATACGAAGCTCCGGAGACAAAAACGATAGGAGCTTCGTCGATTGCTTTGTAAGCGGAGCTATGGAAATAAAGAGCTATGAAGCTCGCTCAAATGAGCTTAATTTTCAATCCCTGATCATAACATATATTAAAAAGTTTACAAAAATTCACACTAATACCAGATACTCGTGGAGCTGATTCGATAGGTACCTATAAAGGTATTTCTAAGACCCATAATTAATGATCTCCCAAATCGACCGATAACTATACCTTTCTGTAAGAAAGCAAACGATTTCAATTTCTAAAAATTTCACTGTAGCCCTCATTTTGCGCATTTTCATATCTCATTTACAAGAAAACCAATTTTCAAATCAAAAAACCAAATCAAAATGATAAATTACGCAAATTTTAGAACTAAACACAAAATATACCGGTTTGGGCCATTTATGAGAATTTGTGTAAGTGGTGACAATATTAGAGAAAATGAGTAATTTAAAATCTGAAACAGATTTTTTTTAAGAAGAGAGGTACCGCAAAACGGGGTAACATTGACCACCGGGGTAACTTTAATCAACATGAAGTTTTCCACATATTCATCAATAACTAAGTCTAAAGTTGAAATATCGCAAAACTTTTTTCTACGTTTAAAAACCTATAAGTAGAGTTTCAAATGTATGTATGTATGTGTATGTGTAAGGGAGAACGAGACGGACGATGAGTGCGTACAGCAAAAGACATTAGAGAGAACCACACCTTCAATGTGCCGCGAGATCTCATAGCAACAGCTCGAGTTTCCTTGTTGCTCCGTGTGAAGTGTTAAACTGAAGGAAGTCCCATTTCATTTAAACATTGTTATCATTAAAATTGCTTCAATAAATAAACTACTATGTTACATGGGGGCTCAACCGGGATTTCCCTCATGTTTTGAGTCGATTTGAGCGAAAATTCCGTGGCAAACGCTAAATTTGCAATTTCTTTGCAAATGGCGGCAGTGAGATCCTTGCAAAGATCGAGAGAGGTCTTCGCATCAGTATCTGTGTGAGGTGTTGGTGACAGAGAGAAGTCTCCACACCGAAGAGAACTTGAGTAAAACTGGAGCAAAGTCTCCACAGAGCCGCGTATCGCCGCCGAGGCTACTTCATACGAATGCGTGTTTTCGGTTCACCAACACAAACCGGGAAATATTTGGACACATCTACAGACTGAGTGAAAAAATGTTCGTGCGAGAAGTGCTGGCGAGGCTAACAAATGCTCAGCTGCGGGAGTTTTGTGCGGCGAAGGAGTTGTCTATCAACGGCAATAAAGAAAGATTGATTCGACGCTTGGTGAATGCTACACCCAAAATTCAGCCTCTGTGCCAATGGCGTGTAGTCAATTTCATAGCATCATTGGTACAAGAAGATAACGCGACCGGCACTGATTCGATTTGCGCCCACCGGCATTAACCTCCCAGCGCAACCGAATTGCGTATGTCTGAATGAAACAAAATAAAAACGTTTTCGCGTCCCTCCCCATCGCATCACAAGCCGAAGAAGGATGGAAATAAATACCGGCCAACACCAGGCAGCCAGCGAACCGAGCACTGTGCGTGTGAATGTAGCAAAAGCAACAACAAAAACATCCTTCTAATTCAATCAACCGGCAAACACGGCTAAGCTGTGCGTGTGTATGTAGCAAAAGCAACAACAAAAACATTCCTTCAATTCACAGGCAAACAACACCGGCCAAGCTGCCCGGCTTTAGCAGCTGTGTATATGTAGCGTGTGTATGTAATAGCAGGCAGTAAGCAACGCACAGTTCTCATTCAATGGGTTTCCCGTTCCTTCACTCCCGTTCCCTTTTCCGTTTCCATCTTAAGGCAAAGGAATGCATTGAAAGGAGGCCATACGCCGGGAAGCCGCTGTTGTACGTTTTTTGTGATTGATCGGTAACAGAAAGCGTATGACAAATATACCTCTTCCTGCATGAAGCTCGAATAGTACACTGGTTAGAATGTCGGACTGGCAAGACGATACAATTGGTGATATGAGTTCGATTCTCACTACAGCGCTGTGGTATTAATTTTTATTTTCTTGTTTCTGGGATGAATTATCCAATAGGAAGGAAATCCCATAAAATGTTTTTCTTGTTTCGCTTGAATGTAGTGGTCATCATTTTGGTTGGGAGCCGAGTCCTTATGCCAGTTACGGTTTTTCAAACATACCGTCTTCGGCACAGTGCACATTTCAGAGCATTATCGGCACAGAGATTTGCTAAAAAGGCATTGGATTTTTGCAACCTCTTCTATGGGTGTAGTGACTGCCACGAAGGGACTTCGGGAGAAACGATTCTTCATTCTGCTCGAGAGAATATCGCAACGTCTACCCCGAAGAAAAGTGAAGAAGAATATTCGGACACCATGTCGTAGCGAAGATTCGCGAAAACGTGTGCGTGCGCCGCAGTTCACATTCAATGATATTGGTGACTCTTTGGAGAAATTTTCTGGGGAGCGCACTGATAGAGACGTTCATGACTGGCTAGAAGAGTTTGAAAACACGAGTGACAATTTTGGTTGGAGTGACGCACATAAGTTTGTGTACGGCCGCCGACTTCTGAAGGGCACGGCAAAATTATTCGTAAACAGTTCGAGTGGCTTGAATTGTTGGGAGTCACTGAAAACTGCTCTAGAAGAAGAGTTCGGTGCGAAAGTTTCGAGTGCTGAGATCCACGAGCTGCTTCGGAGTAGAAAGAAGAAGAACGATGAGTCATTTTTGCAGTATATTTACCATATGCAAAATATTGCAAAACGAGCCCGTGTTGAAGAAGATGCTATCTGTGAATACGTTGCGAACGGTGTGAATGACATTGCAGTAAATAAGGTCTGCTTGTACGGGGCGAATACGATTGCCGAACTGAAAGTCCGCGTTAAACAGTATGAGAAAATGAAGAGCCATATGCGTGAACCAACCCACCGTGCTACGAAGAACACGAACACAAGTGAACGTGACCGCGAGAAGAGAGACTCAAAATCTGTTGCGAAAGATTACACTCACACAACCAATGCCAGTGACAGCTTGCGATGTTATAATTGTGGTAATCGGGGCCACTATGCGAATGACTGTGACACAAAATCACGCGGCCCGAAATGCTTTGGTTGTGGTGAGCACGGGCATCTAGCCAAAAATTGTGAGCGGGAGAAGAAGCAAACCGATGTGAACGCGCTCTCGGAAGGTATGCCGGTGTGTGAGGTGCAAGTTGGCGACTTGGTTTTGCGCACACTGTTCGATACCGGGAGCCGATACAATCTGCTGTGTGAGAGTGTGTATGTGAAAGTTGGAGAACCGTTGCTGCATCGTACAACAATGTGCTTCACTGGATTCGGTGCGGCAAAAACACCAGCGCGTGGTACGGTCGAGCTCGATGTATGTGTGGGAGCCGAAAAGTTTCCGACGATGACGTTTTACGTCGTCCCACCGGGGTCCATGCGATACGACGCCATTCTCGGCATGAGCGCACTCACCTTCATGGACGTGGAAGCGAATGAGAGAGGAGTAAACATTAAAAAGAAAGTGATTGAAAACGATGTCGCGGACGAAAGTGAACTGATGCAGATTTTGAATGTGTGTGAGCCGGGAGCGATCGATGTCGATCCAAAGTATGTCGACGTTATCCAGGACATCATCGCAAATTACAACCCAAAACGTGAAGTGAACAGTCGTGTGGAAACGAAGATTATCTTAACCGATGACGAGCCGGTTCGCTCGGCACCACGGCGATTCGCACCGAAGGAGAAAAAAGTGCTAGAAGAAACCATCGACGATTGGCTGAGATCGGGCATAGTGCGCGAAAGTGCTAGTGAGTATGCAAGCCCAGTTACACTGGCACCGAAGAAAAACGGTTCTTTACGTGTGTGCGTCGATTACCGACAGCTAAATCGGAAAGTAGTGAAGGATTGTTTCCCTATGCGGAACATTGAGGACCAAATCGATAGATTGAAAAACGCGAAAGTGTTCACTACTCTTGACTTGAAGAATTCGTTCTTTCACGTGCCGGTCGAGGCTACCAGCCAGAAATATACCAGTTTTGTGACGCACTTGGGACAATACGAGTTCCTCAAAACACCCTTTGGATTGTGTAACAGTCCAGCGAGTTTTAGCCGGTTCGTGGCGGATGTTTTTCGCGATCTGATCAGAAGCGGTGTGTTGATCATTTACGTCGACGACGCTATTATCGCGTCCGACACACCAGAAGAAAACGTCGCGATATTGCGACAAGTGCTGAAAGTGGCCAGTGAAAACGGACTGCAGTTTAATTGGGAAAAGTCGCAATTCCTGAAAAACGAGGTAGAGTATCTGGGGTATTTGATTAGTGAAGGGAAGTACCGAATGTCTCCAGAGAAAATTCGTGCGGTGAAGAACTTTCGTGTTCCGGGTAACGAGAAAGAACTGCAGCGGTTTTTGGGACTGACCAGTTACTTCCGCAAATTTGTTCCGGGTTTTGTGCTTATTGCGAGGCCACTAACCGACCTGATGAAGAAAGACGTTGAGTTTGTGTTCGGTGAGAAGCAGCAGAGAAGTTTCGAACAGCTGAAAGGGTGCCTTGTGACCGATCCGGTGCTGAAAATATACGATGCTGCTGCCGAAACTGAAGTGCATACCGACGCAAGTAAGGAAGGCTATGGTGCAGTGTTACTCCAACGGGACCATGATGGAAAATTCCATCCAGTGTACTACATGAGTCAAAAGACAAAGACGGCAGAGAAGAACTATAGTGCTTACCATCTTGAAGTGCTCGCGGTAGTGAATGCCATTGAACGTTTTCGTGTGTACTTGCTTGGCATACCGTTTAAAATTGTGACGGACTGTGCGGCCTTCCAGCATACACTAAAAGGGAAGCATCTTAGTCCGAGAGTGGCCAGATGGGCTTTGGCTCTCGAAGAGTACGAGTATACAGTGGAACATCGAGCAGGCAGTCGTATGCAGCACGTCGACGCTTTGAGCCGGGCGCCGGTTATGGTGACAACCGGTGATCCGCTCATGGAGCTGATTAAAACTGCCCAAGGACGTGACGAGAGGATTCGCGTGATCTGTGAGCTGCTGAAGACACAACCTTTCGAGGACTATGTAGTGACAAGTGATCTGTTGATGAAGATTGTGAATGGACGAGAAGTTATTGTTGTGCCGGCAGAACTGCAGAACGAAATCATCCGCCGTGCACATGAGAGTGGACATTTTGGTGTGAAGAAGCTAGAAGACATAATTAAGCGTGAGTACCACATTCCGCAACTCGGTTCCAAGATCAAACGGCATATCGAGTGCTGCGTGAAGTGCGTCCTTGCAGAACGGAAACGAGGAAAAACCGAAGGACTGCTGTCGCCAATCCCAAAAGGCGATGTTCCTTTCGATACCTATCATGTCGATCACGTGGGACCCATGGATGCAACGGAGAAGCTTTACAAGTACGTGTTCGTAGTAGTGGATGGTTTCTCGAAGTACGTGTGGATCTACCCTACGAAGTCAACGAATGCGGCCGAGGTGATCCAACGGCTGCGTCAGCAAAACGAATTGTTCGGAAACCCTAGACGTATCGTCAGCGACAAGGGATCGGCCTTTATCTCCTCCGATTTCAATGAGTATTGCGCCGAAGAGAGAGTGGAGCACATTGAAATAACGACCGGAGTTCCTAGAGGAAATGGACAAGTCGAACGCGTAAACCAGGTTATCCTGGCAATGCTGACGAAACTGAGCGTGAACGATAAAACTAAGTGGTACAAACATGTCGGCAACATCCAACGCTGGATAAACGCTAGTGTTAATCAAAGTACGAGTGTTACACCGTTTGAAGCTCTTTTCGGTGTTCGAATGCGACATGAAGGTGATATTCGTCTGGGAGAGATGCTAGAAGAGATCAAGGTGGCTCAGTTTGAGGATCAGCGGCGTGAACTCCGAGAGAAGGCCCGCGAAGCTATTGTGAAGGCTCAGGAGGAACAGAGGAAGGCGTACAATCTTCGAGCGAAGTCTGCGACGGTCTACAGAACAGGAGACCTCGTGGCCATCAAGCGTACTCAGTTCGGACCTGGGAAGAAGTACGCATCGGAGTATCTGGGACCGTACAAGGTAGTGGATGTCAAGGCAAACGGTCGATACGGAGTTGAAAAGGTGAGTGGTGAGGGTCCGAATCGAACGTCGACTGCAGCGAGCCATATGAAGAGGTACCGGGTCTGGAGTCCAGATCCGTCTCAGGATGACCGAGATGTAAGGGAGAACGAGACGGACTATGAGTGCGTACAGCAAAAGACATTAGAGAGAACCACACCTTCAATGTGCCGCGAGATCTCATAGCAACAGCTCGAGTTTCCTTGTTGCTCCGTGTGAAGTGTTAAACTGAAGGAAGTCCCATTTCATTTAAACATTGTTATCATTAAAATTGCTTCAATAAATAAACTACTATGTTACATGTATGTATTGAATTCACCTTGGGTTTACGGCAGCGCTGCGGTTGTGGCAAAAAAAAAACTCACACACTGGTAGATTCAACTCTATCTGTATCTACCGCTTCATAGTAGTACACTCAGAAAAATACTATTATGTATGCCATAAGATTCTCTTATGAAGTGGCGCCATAAGAAAAATTAATGAAATTCATAAGATTGTCTTATGACGCGAATGAATTCTGAAGATGAACGCCTACTTCAATGAGAGGTTGTTGCTTTTCATAAGAGATTCTTATGGAAACAGTAAATCACTTTCTAATAAGAAAAATTCTCGATATTTCATGCTGAAAACATTCACTTTATTGTTTGCCAAATTTGTTTAAAATTAAATCCTTCATGGTCACCATCAGCAGCGCATCAACAGACGGCTCCATCAAAGTTTTTTTTTGCCGCATCTTAATCTTCGACCTTTCGTTTTTTGCCGATCAGCTTGCTGAAAAGTAAACAAATAATGTATTTTAGTTTACTAATATATTCAACGTTCACACCAAAAACATCAAATCGAACTTACCATTCCGGAGATAATAATAACATTTAACATTGAAGGAAAACTATAATAACTATGAACTGATGATTGCTTCGTACTGTTAGATGATGAAAAAAAAACTGGTGCTATGAATGAATGTGTTCATCATTTTTTCACAATGCCGTTTCTTCTATTTTTCATAAGAACATCGTATGAAAATTGAAAGAATTTCATAAGACTCTTATGAAAAATTAGTTTGGACGCAAAAAAGGGGTTCATAAGATGTATCTTATGAAATTTATAATAAGATTTCCTCTAAGTGTAGGCCCGTGAGGAACAAAAATTTGATATGTGATGATATGCTTCTAAATAAATTCTACCCGCTCATTTTCAACATCTTTCATTTCATCTTACCTTCTATCCACCTATATAAAAATTTCATAATCTTTAGATGTCCCTACTAAAAAGGACATCACCGCTAAGACCGACAAATTAAAGTAACGTACTGTCTAAGTTTTGATAAATCTTGTTTAACTCAAAAACTCTGCATTTCAAAGCATCATTCACACTGTTGGCGCTAAATTGAAAACAGAGACTGCGAAAGCGCGATATCTTTCATTAATCTTTTTTGGCAATGCAGCGCCAAAAAAAAAAACGAAAGACCTTGATCCGTCGGCCATTGTACATTCGGGATGAACGCGCGTTGATGGCTCTCGTCCAGGGAGAAGAACCCCATTGAAAAACCCACATCTTCGTCGGCAAACTCGGGCGGGAAAAGCCGCCGCGATGTGTTGATTAAGAAGTCCGATTCGGGCCAATTGGAAAGCAAATATTGACACCCCGATGAAGGAGGACGACGCTCCGGAAGGTTCGTAATCGATCCCCCATCTATGCGGTTGGTGGCCATATTCAACTCCCACGATTAATTCGTCCAACGACGACGGACGATGGTTTTATGACCCTCTTGCTAAGCTGACTACTCTCATAAGTCGCCCCAAACAGCCGTGACTTTACAGAAAATAGCCAAAATTGACCACCACTTCTAACACTTAACTATATGAACTCTCGCTTTTGCTGTTTGTTTGCTTGCTGACTAAGCGCTTTGGCCTGTGCCAAAATTGGGTGTGTTATTGTATAGTAGTGGACAGGATTTGTTTTGGCTGTTGGAAAGCAAACGGTTATGGCACATGAAATTTTATTTGGATAGGCATTTATTGGCTTTAGCATTTGTCTTCTGGAAGTCGGTCGACACAAATAAAGAATAATTGCTGGCCTCAGGGTATTTTTAAGGAGGTGAAAATATACCCCTCGTAATTGGGACTGAGAAAGGAACCTTGAGGAAAAAAATATACATATTTATGTGATGTTTATTCAATACTCATGTTGGAACACATGTATGTTCCAAAAAGATCGATTCTAGAAGTCATTTGCCAAAAAAGTTGAAATTTCCAAATCATTCGATGAGAAACCGTCTTTTTCTTATACTCTTAAAAATGAAAAGGTTCCACCAGTTATGGTCACGATTCCTGACTTCAATGCCTTTCGGAAAGAAATTTGCACTTCCGTCGAGGATGTGAAGATTTCTTTTCTGAACGGTCGAAAGGGAACTGCCCGTATATTGGCGGAATCTTTTGATGATTTTCAAAATTTTTAAATTATTTGAATACTAAATACACCAGTTTTTTATATACACACTAAAAGTGATCATCCTTTTAAAGTTGTACTTCTTGGTATCACCGGCGATCTGTCACCGGATGAGATCACAACCGAATTAAATTGTTTGTTAGATTTGAATAATTCAGATGAGGAAAAGGACCAACATTAATAATATCAGCAGGATTGGTTTTGCTCCTGACCTGACCATTTGATCCATTTTAAGAAGGATCAGGTTAAAAATTTGCAAATTCGTGAAAAGGCTCGTCTTATATAAATAGGCGTCGTCGTTGTCAAGCTTTTTGTCATGGCACTAGAAATTGTAGAATGAATGCCAGATGCATGCGTTGCGGCTCATTCGATCATGAAAAATCTAAATGCCTTTTTGGTGGTGATAAACCACAAACAGAATTTTCCAAGCACGCTCTTTTTTTTTAACTCAAAATTAAGTAGTTTTGGTTCAAAACAGCACTTCGGTGGCTTCCCTCAACTTTGAGTTTGACTGGGCAATAGCAAAACTAAGTTCTGATAGGCATACTCAATACTAAGTTCGGCAGCCGAACTCGAATTTATCCTTTTTTTTCGAGGGTAGCTGATTTTCAGGGAATTGAATGATGCACGCAGAGAAAACTTGGATTTTGATACAAAACAAAACTGACTTTGAATCAAAAAATTCATTTTTTGGAATCAAACTCTTGTTTTCTTTGAATCAATGAATTATGGTTTTGATTCAAATGAATAATTTTTGAAAGAAAGAATAAATTTTTTGAATCGAATAATTTTGGACTTTGATTTTAAAGAAATTCTTTGATTTAAAAGACATTTGTTCAATTGCATATTTCTTTTGAAACAAAGTAAATTTTCTTTTAACCAAAGAAAAATGCTTTCGAAGGAAAGGAATAATTTCTTTAAATAAAAACTTCAAACTTAGAGTTATTTTGGATTGAGCAAGATGAATAAAACAGAAAAATAGAATTGAGTTTGGCCGGTTGTGTTAAAAATCTAAACCAGTTAATCAGAGTTAGCTAAGGAGAATTCAGGATGAAGAATGGTAAGTGTATCCGTTAATAAAAAAAGGGAATATTTAAGAATTTCTATAAGCGCTTGCATTGTTACAGGACCACTGCTAATTCCACCCCAAATTCAGCGGTTAGTTTATCTTCGGCCCGATCTTCAGCGGCAACTTCCAGTCGAATGGCGAGGAAAGCCAGCAACGAGACTTGCTTCCGGAAGTCAGCTCACGAAGAAATGCCTCTACGCCAGACTGGTAAACTTTGTCACCGAAATTTAGGATCGGATCATTCAATTATTTATGTAGGGATAAGTGTTTTTCTTAAGTTCGTGAATAAAAAAGAATTAAAATTTTTAGATTTTTCTTTTTATTATTTAAAATTCCTAATAGGAACTTCGGAACAACTGAAAATATGTCTTCCAATTGGAATAAATGGGAAAGACTTCAATGAATAAATGCTTTTAAATCTAAATCTTTGTTACATTGTAGCAAACGAAAACAACTTTGTATCAAATGAAACTGTTTTTTGTTTCAAAGGATTAAAATTTTGATTCAAAGATTTTTCAAAAGAAAAATTCTTCGAAACAAAGAAAAATTCATTTGAACCAAAGGAATTTTTATTTATCCCAAAATCAAAGGAAAAAATCCTTTGTTTTTGCGGCACTTCCCTTTGAAATAAAAAATCTTTTCGCTGCGTGTGATTAAAATATGTTGTACCTGGTTGTTGCTGTTCCGGTACATTGCATTGCAATTACAGAGCGGTGGAAAGTTTTGACATTCCCGGTCAAAGAAAACTTCCGGATGTTACTTCCCACGGGAAGTAAACAACATCCGAAAGTTTCCGGACATTCCAAGCCGCTCACCATATGATGACAATGACGGACAGAATTTTACGCTGACACGGTGAACATGCATTTCATTATGAAGTTCCTTCATAGTCTTCCAGTAATTGTTCCGGAACGACATAATTTTGCGACGTGTTCGTTGGTTGCTGTTTCGGTTCGGACTGAACTCGCTAAGTGTTTTCAGTCCAACAAAGAGAGTTCAATTTTTAGTTCATAAGGTCGAACTCAGCTTTGATCCCTCGCCGAAGGAAAAAAAGGGATCAATTTTGAGTTCGTAGTTCGAACTCCGTTTTGATCCATCACAAGGAGGAAAAAAGGGTACTTAACTTTAAGTTCATAGAATCGAACTATGTTTTGAACCTCGGTCATACTTAATTTTGAGTTAAAAATAAAGAGCGTGAGTGTGCGAATTGTGCAGGTAATCATTCTTCGAATTCTATAGACTGTCCCGTTAGGGCAAAAATTTTTGCTCCAAAGAAAAAATCCAAAGTTGTCAGAAAATTTTATTCTCCTCTTTACTCTTTCTCGTCTTCACACGTCAGGCTGACAAACAATCTGCCTGTTCGTGGTCAGCCTCGGTCTATCTTGAAATCACGTCTTAGTAATGCTCGAAGTGATTTTAATGTCACCCGAACTGATTCAGCGCCAGAACTGCTAACCGGTATTGCTGAACGATCGAAATCTCGACTATTGATCAATAGATCTCTCTGTATAATTCCAAATAAATCGATCCGTGCTGCGAGAAGGAGATCCTCTCTCGATACACCTATTTGTGCTATACCTGCATCCGCTGCTCAAAGAACTTGTACGTGTTTGTGAAAGAAACTTGGTCGACGATATAAGTGTGATTGTAACCAGCGCAGACGAGATTGACGCAATCAAAAAGCTGTTCGATGCATTCGGTAGAGTATCTGGTGCAGAATTGAACACTCAGAAAACTACCTCAATCGATGTAGGTTTCATAGATGGAAACAAAATCAACGTAAATTGGTTGAAAACTGATAACTCAATTAAAGTATTAGGAGTTTTATTTGCCAACTGAATACGAACCATGATTCGCATAAACTGGGAATCGATAGTTGCAAAGTTTAGCCAGCATCTTTAACTCCGCACAATGAGGCAGCTCACGATACACCGAAAAGTGACGCTTTTCAATACTTTCGTTGGTTCAAAGATCTGGTAGGTACATGTCGGCAATTTTGCCACCTTACCTAGCTCTAGACGTGCCCTAGACTAAGACTCAGTAGTAGAATACGAGTTTTGGAGTTAGTGGCAAAAGATGTAAATGAATTAGAATTTTACGTAGATATACCAACAAACTAACGTAAAAATAATATAAATACCACTTAGTCAAGTAAACAAATTTTACAAAAAAAAAATAAATAAATACATGAATCGCTCCGACCCCGCATCGTTTTGGTCTTCTATGAGAAAACAGAAGGATTACCAGAGGGTATTTCAAGTCATCTGCTACAACGATACCACCGCCGAGACATCGTATGCTACTGCAAATCTATTCTCGTATTTCTTTTAGAGCGTGTTAAGTAATAACTCACCACCTTTGTCTGAATCATACTTGAGTAGTTTGCAGAGTCGGGATTTCAACCTTCGTATGCTGAATTTATCCTCGAATGATGGAAACATAAATAGAGCATAAAATTATCGAGGAATATCAATTCTGAGCTGTTTTCCGAAAGTTTTTGAGAGCCTCGTTTACGATGTGCTGTACCAAACGGTGCAACATAAACCATCTCTGAAGATCAACATGGGTTCATAAAACGTAGATCAACGACCACCAATCTCATGACGTACGTTTCGAAATTAGTTGATAGGCTAGATAAACGTAAACAAGTCGACGCCGTATAAGTAGACCTGAGTAAAGCTTTCGATAAGGTACCGCATGATTTGGCTGTAGAAAAAAATGATGCGATTGGGGTTTCCGGACTGGCTCTGCAAACTCGTACCTCGTTGGTCGAACTGCTTCCGTAGGACCTGGCACTGTTAACTCGTCTCCGTTTCAAATAACCTCGGGAGTGCCTCAATGGAATCATCAGGGCCCTCTGATATTTCTCCTCTTCATCAATGCTATATTCTTAAGTCTGAAAAACTGCTGTGCGCTGACAATCTCGAAATTGTACGAATAATATCCTCGTCAGTCGATTGCTGCGCTCTCCAAAAGGACATTGACTGTTTTCTCACTTGGTGTTATCAGAACGATATGGCTCCCAACACTACCAATTGTACAACCATTACGTTCACCCGATAACGAAGTTATATAAGTTTCGAGTAAAACATGTCAACGACTATCCTGAACCACACATCGGTCGTCAAGGACCCTGGTATTATTTTGGACAGCAAGCTCAGTTTTTCTCAGCATATTTCCACGACTGTAGCCAAAGGTTTTTCGGTTCTTGACTTCATACGACGGAATACACAGTATTTCAGTGATTTCTTCAGTCTGAAATCGTGGTATTGTGCTCTTTTGCGTAGCATTCTAGAATTTTGAGTGCAAGTTTGAGAACCATATCAGGCGGTTGGGAGGGTGAAAACATCTGGTTAATCCCTCGATAAATAAAACATACAAAAAAAAATAATATCAGGCGGTACAAAAAAAACTATAAAGTATAACCACTGACCACACTGACTTGACTCTTAGAACAAAAATTCAACCATTTTCTGTCTAATTTTTTGTTGTCAGCTTTTGCAGGTTCGCAATACCGACGGCAGGTGGCGAACCTGAAAAATTTGACAAAAAATGCCCTGTAGGAAAAATGGTCCTGTTTAGCCCGATTTTATCGTAGAAATTGCGTGTTTTATTTTTTAAGTTGGGTGGCATTTCCTAACTGGGATAGCATTTCTTCAAATCGATCGATGCGCACTCTGGAACCGACATTGCGTACTGTTGGAAAAATGATTTTTTTTTTGTTTTTTTTTCTGGAAAAATTATCCAGAAAACGAAATCGAGTGTCCAGTCAGTATGGTCAGTGGTATAACGATGCTTCGTCAGATACGCATTGCGTCAGCTACCATGGAACAACAGATTTGAGCTCCCGCCTTACATGCTTATTTTCGACATCATGTAGAAAAACGTGGATTGTCCCGAATTGCTGTCGCTCCTGCCGTTTATTGCTTCTTTAAGAACAACCCGGTCGCAGGAATTGCTAATTGTTTTCTCAACGAAGAACTATATATGGTCAGAACAATCCTTTAGATGTATTTTGTGTAAAATTCAACGGAATTGCTAGTGAATTTGATTTTAATTTATCGAAACCTGTGTTTAAATCTAGGGTAAGATAGTTTAATTTCTGTAAATAATTTAAAGCATCTGCAAAGATAGTTGAATAAATAAATAAACAGGATAGAAAATAGTGACCATTGATTGTTTCTAATTTTATCGTTCCTTATTTTGCAACGAATATCTTTGTATTGATTTTTGCCTCAGTTTCCCTAAAAAATGCAATATTTAAAAAATAAAATAAAATAAAAATAACAAATGACGATGCATTAAAACAATTCCAAAAATGATACAATCTGATGTCTAACTTTCTGCCAAATCGAATGATGTACATACACTAAGAATCACTTATTGTTAATATTGTATGACGGATTGGGTCGATTGAGGTTTTTCTAGTCAACGAAGCGCTCAAGATTTTTGAAGATCAGTCAATTTAACAGAAACCTGTTAGAAATATTTATGTGTACTACGAACATTTTGTTAAAATGTATTTCACGTCCTTTAATGAAAGCTTGAGTATTTTTGTTTGGGTGAAATTTGATTATGTTGCTCTAGCGACAAGTTGGAGCTCACTTTACTAACCAATATGCTGAATGTTCTTTGTTGCAACCACATAATTTTCAGCAAGATCAAAACAATAGAGTAACGTGATCAATGGATAATTTCCCGACTGAGGTTCAACCAGGGTTGGTTGGAGTCATCAACTCTACTCATCTTTGCTGCATTCACGTTGCAAGATGTAAAAAGCTTTTTTTTTTTCGAACCAGAATGCAAAATTGGTTGATGACGATTGAAACTTCCGTGCTCCATTAATAATAGACTATCTAGTTGTTTAAAATGCCGAAAAAATCTGTGTGTTTGACAAAAAAATGTAATTTAAATGATTTAACCCCGAAATTCTTTCGCGGATTTCTGTGATGCTTCCGTAATGTTTCCGTATTTTCATTGAAAGGCCATATCAAACGTCAATTTCTTTTCTCATATTTGTATGAATTGAAATCAGAAATCTGAAGTCAAAAGTGACATAAAAATTATATTTCTGGAAATTTGTACATTTGCGTTGAATTGATAATCTTTAAAAAAAAAATCCAAAATTATGTGATCGGTAACACAGATTCCTTGCTCTAAATTCTGCAAAATTCTAGAATTTTATATTATTTCGGAAACCTTGGATGTTCTCCGCATAGGATTGGCCGATCTTAGATCGATCTTTTCGACCCAATTTTTTCGATTTTTTAGCTTGGAAAACGATTTGATCGATTTGTTTAAATTCTATCTTTTCGTTCTTTATATTTTTTTTTCTCTCTGAACCCGGAGATACATATTGGCATTCAGTTTTGTTTTGAGTAGCTAATCTAGTCAGGTTAGAATTATCAAAAAAGTTTTTTATTTAGTTTGGCTCAACTTACCGGATGCCCCGTAGGCGCTCCTGAGCTGATGGTGCATATTATGGTGGTGCTGTTGCTGGAAGTGATACGAAGAAGATCGCGTACTGGCACTGCTGGTGCTCTTGAAGATGCTGCTGCTGTTGTTGGACATGATCGTGGCCACCGACGAAGAAGACGACGAAGATGTGACCGTTTTGGGCGAGTCCATATTGGTTCCGAATGTGTGGGTTCCGTTGGTTCCATTGTTAAGATCCGCGACGCCATCGTCGCCATTTGTGGCATCGGAATCAACAGCGGCGACGCTCATGGCTTACTACTGCTAACTTCCTATTCTATAGGCTATTTGTGATTGGACTACGACGACGCACTGCGCGGGGGAACCTATCGGTCTTTGTCACCGGACTATTAGTTAGCACTTTTCACTCACTACTGATGACCGCGTGTGTCGAAATGATGTCATTCGAACGGTTCGAATATTCGATAAAATTGTAGAAAAAAATTCCTGCAAACACGACACAACAAATTGCTATCGCATACTTTTCGATATGTCACACCGTCACCAACCGTCCGCGTCGTTACGTCTCTGGTCTTGAGCCGGCACTTTTATCCACCAATCAAACAACAACAACATTGGAGAAGCATTCGGCTCACAGAGCTCGCGTGGCCCGCGGCCAATGATCACCACGGTAGAATATCAATTTCCGCTCTTACGCCTCTGTGGAAAAAAGTGAACAGAAAAAAGAGGAAGGAAATGAGGATGACAAGAATTAAAACTAATGACATTATGGTTATTGGAGGAGAGCATAGAGTAGCAAAAAGTGAAAAATCCGATCCGTTTCCCCGATGCTGCGGGGGCGGTTTACTTCTTTTTTTTCTGCCTTGTTCACTGGCTGTTCCCGCGCTCTTTTTTGATGCGCGATGCCTAATGCGATAACAAATTTTATATTGCCTCCGCCTCTCATCAACGCTATCGGTTCAATCATCTACTAGCGCTATGACTTTATTACCGACGAACGATTTATCTTGTTCTATGCGCGCTAATCGGTTTCGGGGAGGCGCCCTTCTGGTGGTGGTTTTTGTTCAGCATAGAGTTTTTTTTCCTTAACTGAGCATTATGCTGCAGCAAATTTGCTCAGCATTTATTGATGCTTTCAATTAACATAGAAATGGATCGAGCAAATCTCTAGAGCTGTTGCAATTGCATAAACTAATTGAGGATTGCTATTCCAGGAAAGCACGCAAACAAAAACGAACGTGAGAAATGAAAATTAATCACATGTTTAGGTTATTGTTTTAAGATTTGTTAGTTGAAATTTGCAAGGCGCTTTCTGGTAGGCTAAATAACCAATTTAGCCTCCAAGGTTTTGATTCCGAAACACACCCCTTTCTTGGATCATATCAGGGTGGTGCAAAACCTTGGGCCCTAAATCTTTCCTTGGTTTGCCAGAAAGGACCCTGCTAAATTTTAGCTCTTTTGGATGACTCTAAGGGGTATTGAGGGCTATTGAGCCAACCCTCTTCTGATACATGACTCTAAGGGGTCGCCTAACGAGCCTCAAAATTGTATAGGAATTTGATATTTTTTTCTAGCGTAACTGCAAAATCCAATTTTTTGGCTCTAACAGTTAATTATACTAGACTAGACAAAGCTGGTTTACTTAATCTAGACGTCCAGATCAATCCAAGACCGTAAGACGACAAGACTTACGTCAGGAAAGCAATTAAGGCTAGCTAAAAGGTATGTCCATCTCCAGGGTATGCTACACCAACATCGAATAACTTCATTGTCGCATTCATTGTGGCACGACAAGAAGTGTTTACCTCTCTCCCTACTCCCTACCTTACTTGTACTCTTAATGACTTTTTTATCATAACGCGCAATTTGCTGAAGGAGTCTGAAACTGATTCTCACGAACACGCATTATATTATTGTCTTTGGATGAAATATGTCAAACTCTGTAAAAATGAGAACTAAATTTGTAGAACAATCCTTACCCTTATTTAGAGTTAACCAAATGAGCTGAAATTTGGTATGAGCCCTCCTGGGAGACAAAGGAATAATTTCAGGACCCAAGGTTTCCATTCCGGAACATAGCCCTGTTTTTGGTCATTATATTTGGTTGGTCCGATAAAAGAAAGTCTTTTCTGCCCTAAAGTTTTTAATGACCGACAGCGTTGTAAATAATTTAAATAACGAGTATTGAATGCAAAGGAATGGAATTGCAACAAGACATGTTGAGGCACAACAAACTGGCTCATGCTACACAGTAGGTAAACGAAAATTACCGAGTTCGGTAATTATTTTACCGAAATCCTAACATGTGTAAATCGTTAAACTGTTCGGTAATTTTTTCGGTAAAAAATAAACGAACATCGGTAAATGAAGAATCGATTTACCGATGTTCATTTATTTTTTACCGAAAAATTACCGAACAGTTTAACGATTTACACATGTTAGGATTTCGGTAAAAAAATTACCGAACACGGTAATTTTCGTTTACTCTGTAGGGTATCTATATGGTGCTAAGACTTTCCTGGACGAGCGAAATATCATATACCTACTTTGTTTTTGTGTAGTTTAATGATAGTAAATTGCTGTTGAAATATGCGAATAGTAATTTTAAATCATGCTCCAGGTTATCGATTATGGTATTTGAAGATTTTCCTGTATAAAAAAGTGCTGTGTCATCTGCGAAAAGCCTTGCTGTACCTAAAAGTGGAAGTTTACATAAATCATTGACATATAAAAGAAACAGTAGTGTCCCTATATTGCTTGTGAGACGCCTACACTTATATTTCTGATTTCACTCCCTATTCTTACTGTAATTATTTAATTTATAAAATAGTTTGCATTGAGCCCAACGATGCAGCTTTGTATATGAACGAACTTCAATAGAATATTCAATCCGAACCAAAACGATTTTGGAAATATGTCAACTCGAAACGTAAGTCTGACTTGGTACCAAAACATGTTTCTTACAACAACAAAGCAGAATCTTTGGAAGATGCATCCGAGCTCTTCGCCGAATATTTTCACAGTGTGTATCCTTTGAACAACGCAGAAATCTAACCCGAATTCACAGTAGCAGTATGTGATAAACGTATACAGATTTTAACGCTCGACGAATCGAATAGTTGTGGCCCTGGTGGAATACCAAACTCATTCTTGAAAAAAATGTGTGAGTGGAATCGAAGAGCCCTTACACTTCCTCTTCACTTCATAGATTGGTGCCGGATTATTCCTGAAGTTTTTGAAAATCTCCCATGTTATACCAATACACAAGAACGGTTCCAGGCTCACCGTTGAAAACTATCGTGGTGTCTCTGCAAAACCCAAACTTTGTGAGAGTATTGTAAACGATAAGATTTACCCGTGGATTGAAACGAAGACTTCGGACGTTGGATTTCTCAAGAAACGCTCAAATGTAACGAACCTAACAGATTTGTATCGAGAACCTCACAGTGGATGATGCAAGGTTCCCAAGTTGACGCAATATACACTGACATGCCCAAAGCCTTTGACGTAATCAATATAAACACCTTACTGTCGGTATTATGCAAGAATGGTATAATCAGATCCTGTCTTCAATGGATTCGTTCGTACCAGATCGAAAGAACGCAATATGTCTAACTGGAAAACGTGAGATCTTGAACTTTCTCGGTCAACAGTGGTGTTCCATAAGGGAGTCACTTTGGCCCCTCCTTTTCATCGCTGTTATGAACGAATTTCCTGAAGACTGATGTGTACGTGCTGGTTCATGCCGTTGATTTAAAAATGTTTTTGCCTATTCGTCACCCGAAGAACTGCATGACTCTGCGAAATGCCTTACACAGGTGCACAGAGTGTTGCAGTAGATTCGGCAGAAAGTTCATCCTCTAAATGCAACGTGATAACATTTTCTCGGAAAATAAGCAACATCACTTATGAATACCGCATAGAAAACGATTGTATCATTGCGCGGCAAAACTCAGTGAAAGACTCAGTGGAGTTGGACGCGGAGTTAACTTTTTCAAAACACATCGACAAATCATCGGTAAATCGACAAATCTATGTTATGAATGATTAGTAGAATCTGTCACGAGCTGGATAATCCCTATATGATTATCTCAATCTCAATCTCAAACTTGTGTGGCGACCGTGCTACAGCATACGCAACAACAGACTAGAGAGAGTTCAGTAGATGTTCTTGACATACGCTTTGAGAAACCTTGGGTGGCAAGCAGAAATGCCGGAGTATCGAGTCTTGTGCATGCTGGTAGGATTGGATACGCTGGAAACCCGAAGAAAATCGATTGACGCACTGTTCCTAAAGAATTTAATCTATGGAAGATATTATTCGCCGTATTTATTATCACTTATATGTCCGTTCGAAGGCCGCAGCAGTTTACGAAGCGCGTAAGGCCGTTTCAACTAGCTAATCGGATCCAGAATTAGGGGAGATGGTTATTTAACCATAGAAAATTGCTATAATATGGAGGTTACATTATTGTTTCGTGTTCAGACTCTTGAAAAGCCTATTTCCTAACGGGCTGAAACGTGAAAAACTAGATTAAAACGTTAAAAAATGCATTTTAAATAATTTTGCCAAAAGCTGAAAACCAGCCACTGTGGAGGCATAATGAGAACCCCCCCTGAGGCAGTATGAGCACCATTAATAAGAGCAAGATGTACGTTTTTGCCGGGGAATCTAGCAGCGAATTCAATTGGATGAAGTCAGGTGAGTCGTAGATTCATCAAACAAAGCAATAACAAAATAATCTAAGTCTGTTTGTAGAATACAAACAATTCACGCACGCTCATACATTAAGTGCCTTGTTCGGAGGATGATGCTACTAGCCGTATAATGTAACAATAAAAAAATCGATCATGAATTGTGAATGGAAAAAAATCACCCCGAACAGAAATCTCACTCTAGTCTTTTGATTACCTCTCCGACACCTTACCAATAGGCTAAATTGTCGGATGAAAACTAGTCAAGGTGTGGCGCTATAAATCAATTCTAATTCGCTGCTAGATTCTACGGCAGAAAATGCTCATTATGCCTCGATAATCTGGTGCTCTATATGCCCCTAGTCAACAAATTTAAGTAAAAACGTGTTTTAAAATTGATAAAAGTGAAAAATCAAAAATTTTATGATGGTAAAAATTGAGAAACAATGTGTACATCATGTTGCAGTGCGTACATTATAGATCAAGGTTATTTTAAGATCATAAGAGCTTATTTCGTGGTGCTCAAAAATTATAATATTTTCGTAACTTGAGAACCAAGCTAGTTTTTTTTAAATATCTCTGTAAAGATGATAAGGAGATTCCCTTTTTTGTGAAAAATTAATACTATAGGAAGTACGAAACAAATCCTCATGAAAATTTATTTAAGAAAATACGCACTTTCGTAGAAAAGCGTAGTTCTCATTATGCCTCGGGTGCTCGTTATGCCCTCATCTCCCCTACGCCAGAAACGAACCAATGTACCGAATGATGACATTTTATAACGCAAACGTCGATATTATTCGACTTAGCATGACAAATTAAAAGTAGATTTGTACAGTGCTCTTTTAACAATTAACGTGTCATTTATATTATAGAACAAGATAAAGGGCTGAAACCTAGTATCTAATCAATAAACTAGAAAAAATTATCAAATTTATGCTTCTTGTTAGATCCTCGAGGATTTCTTTGATGATTTATCATATGAACTTTGGTCGCATAGTCGATTCCCAACGAGTTGTTTTGGGGTCTCTCAATGGAACATTCTGAGATTGATTCCTAGATCCTGTCCAATAGTTTTGATGTATGAAGTTATTTATTAGACGCTATCTCAAAACCACTTGATGGATCACCAAAAAATTTTGCACACAATACATTTTATTAATTTTCATCCATCCATTCAAAAGTTATTCACGAAACAAAGTGCTGCGTTTTTTTTCGAAAACAGTCCTTAATCAAGGTTGGAAAACCAATCTTTTCAAGGCTAGGTGCTCCGAGTTATAGGGTTATAAACTTTACTTGACATTAAATACTGCTACGAACGTGCTTTTTTAGATTACTCAATCGGTTGCAGTTGTTCTTCGGTTTCTGTGTTGTTGTTCCTACTTTTTGTTTGAAAGCATTTAAAAATGAATAGCTCATCGGAAAAGCACTATAAAAAAGGCGTTCCTTGATAAACAATAGCCTTTTACTTTCATGATTATATTTTCTTGTAATTCCAACAGCCAAAGAAATAAATTGAACCCTAAAATGAAACGTAAAAACAACATTTGAACTGTATTCATGTTTTCGATATAAATTGCTTATATTACAATCCAAACATTCAATTAAAAACAAGCTACCGAATAAATCGCTCAAACTCACCGATGTGAAAATAAAAGGAAAGCGTATAAACGTGATCAACCTCTTCTTCTGTTCTTCGATGAATTTCTCTTTCCGGTGTGGCTGCTTCCAACAAAATCAACATAAGGCGCATGTGACCGGCCGAGGTAACTCTTGGCTTGGGGCCACATTTCGGGGTCTACACCAAGGTTGCCGAAATCACAGAAAAATCTGTAATTTCACAGAATTTTGAGCTAATTTTCATCACAGAATCTGTGTCACAGAACACAGAATTTTGAAATTTTCACAGATTTCACAGAATTTTTAAATTTTGAATGGATTTCCGAAATTATAATTTTTTTTGGACAGTATCAAAATTAAAATTCTTACTTGGAATTAAAAGGGTATGATAAGATCAGAAATGTTAATTGATTTAATGCAACTAAAATGTGAAAAAGACCCAATTTATCATGAATTTTCAATGAAATTCAAGGAAATAGCATCACAGAAACCCATCACAGAATTTTTGGGTAAAATCACAGAAATTCAGAATTATTTTTGTCAAAAACACAGAATTTTTTTCGGCAACCTTGGTCTACACATACGAGCGACGACGCGACGGTCAATTGTTTTGGCCAAACCGGGCCTTTACGAGTCAACGATTACGCGCTGCTGCGTTGATGATAACTCGATATCGAATGCGCGATGGATTTTTATTTTGTGCGCCTCGCCTCATATGACTACATGGTAGGTTCACATCGAAGTTTATCGCAAATGTCCGGTTCCCTCGCAAAGCTGCAAAACGACTTTTCTCGCTCGATCGCTGTGTTGTTTGCACACACCAGTCGGAAATTGATGTTCACTGGAAAAATGATGTCATTAAGGTGTAAATTTACGCGGTTTCTTAGCTGACAGTAACACAATCAGACAATCCTATCCGCGAATAGTAGCAAATTCCGATTTTGGAAAACCCGTTTGCCTTTTAGATAAACCAAAATAATAATTTTGCTAGCATATGGTTGCTGCGATGACCGTGACATTCGCTCGTGTGGCTGTTCATAATCGACTCCTGTAGCCTATAGCGCGTTCGGTGCGTTACTACTTTTACTGTCCACAGAACGTTCTTCCTTATGGCTCACGGGTTGCTGCGATCGGTGATCAGCAAGAAGTCTGCCTACAGTTAGGCTAGGTCCGGAGACATTCATTAATATTTTACCGTGAAATATGGCTGCTGGGTTGAGTTTGAATTTTTCTGATGTAGGCGCGCTTACTATGATTAGAATTTCAATTCACTTCAACTGAAGTTGGCGTTTTCGTTCCATTTTACTTAACTTTCGTTCGTAAATTATCTTTAGTGCTATTGTCTTTTTTCTAGCTCCTCACGTGGGTGAACAAATCCCCTTCTCTGGGTAAAAAACCGTATGACAAAACTAACTTGGCAGAAGACTTTAAAACGGCGACGTAGGAAACCGATATCAATGACTTAGTCATTATTTTTATTCTTTATAATAAAACAAATCAGCACCAACACGTGAAAAGGATGATCCAAAATAGCTATCGGGGTATTCTCTTTTTACTCAAAATTTCGAATTCAGAACCAAATCATGATAATAGAGTAAGGTTAATCAAGAATTACAATATAGATTAAAAACTAGTGCCAAAACCTCAAAAATCTATCCCAAGACCAAAATTCCGCTACACTCTTTAAAAATTTTCTCACTTGTTAATCGAAATTCATGTCTGAAAATTAAACTTTGAAATAAATCTAACGCATTTCGAAGGTTCTTATTTGATAATTCCCAAAACCAAAATTGTATTCCTTTTTTTCGTATTTCGGATTCTGTAACCAGTTCAGGATTCTTGATATCCAGTTCGAATAATCATAAGAATTTAAAAAAAGGAAAGCTGCTTCGAAATCCTGGTTCAAATTTGTTTTAGCATTTGCATAATTTTACATTCAAATTCAAAGTTCTTAAACTTAATTCTTACACAAAATTAAAAAATTCAAAGCATCGAAATGGCGATCCAAAATTAAAAGGTCAGATTCAAATCCTTGTAAATTCATATTTCATTTCTGATTCACAATAGAAAATAAAAATAAATAATTCAAATAATGGATTTAGATTAAACCTGTATGTATGTATGTATGTATGTATGTATGTATGTATGTATGTATGTTAAACCAACCAGTGCGCAGTGGCTGATAGGTCTTTCGACCCGAGTCGGTACGGGAAGTCTCGATCGCACATTCAAATATTGTTCATGCTTAACTCATCAACAATAATTGCAGTGGTCCGTTACCACTGGCTTGGGACAGGTTTGACTCATCTCACTCCCTTCCAACTGTCCGAAACCAATTAAAATCCTGAATAGGTACGTGAGCAATCTACTCAAGATTCCAAATTTGCCGAGATACTCCGGCTGGCTTGAACCCACAATCCATTGTATATCAGTATTCCGCTCGTTTGATGCCCTGTCCTACCCCCCACTAATCCCCAATAGAGTTAAGCCATATTACTTTATAAACAATCATGTATGTATGTATGTATGTATGTATGTATGTATGTATGTTAAACCAACCAGTGCGCAGTGGCTGATAGGTCTTTCGACCCGAGTCGGTACGGGAAGTCTCGATCGCACATTCAAATATTGTTCATGCTTAACTCACAAACAATAATTGCAGCACAACCAAGGGGTCCGTTACCACTGGCTTGGGACAGGTTTGACTCATCTTACTCACTTCAAACTGTTCGAAACAAATAAAGATACCTGGAAAGGTCCCTAAGAAACCTATTCCAGATTCCAAATTTGCCGAGATACTCCGGCTGGCTTGAACCCACAATCCATTGTATATCAGTTTTCCGCTCGTTTGATGCCCTGTCCAATCCCCCACTAGTCCCCAATAATAGAGTTAAGCTATTTTATTATTTAATATAATGAAATTTAAAACGATCAATGTTCAAGTGGTACTTAGCTGATTTTATTCCTTTGTTGATTCCTTTCGCCTTGAAGAAATCCAAGCAATCTACAGGAAAAAGCTTCGACGCTGGCACTCTTATTTTACTACTGTACCCGGAAATAATCTCCCTTGTCAGAAAGAAAATAAACTTTAAAAAAATCACTAAGTTTCTCCACCTTCATCACTGATTCAAAATAACTTTCTTTGAATTTTTAATTCAAATCGATAAAAAAATCCTTCCGGATCTAAATAGACATCTTCTTCACTCCACAAATCGACAAAAATGCACGGATTGAACTCGAATTCTATTACCGGTTTTCCCGAAAATCTATCTACACCAACATCAAGAATTTTCGTTATGTTTAAGTAAATTATTCACTACAATGACTAACTTCGAAAAAAATCTTAATAATGGAAAACAAAAATTTAATTTAAAGACCACAGAATATTACTTTATAAACAATAATAAATACAAAATGTCTACATATGTTTTACATATTGTTACCACCTGTAATTCACCAGATGTTATCAAAGAAATACTGAGAATCTTTCCATCGCCACCTTATTTTTAAGTCTAAACAAGTATGATTATCTCTATACGAGAAAACATTAAAACATAATGAAAAACATTTAAACACAGAAATCAAGTATGTCTTATTACATTTATTAATCGCAATTCTTTTAAAATTAAATTGAATGTAAAAAAATGAAGCATTCTAACCCTTTTACGGCAGGATTGAACAACCACACTGCACAGAATTCAAAAAGTAGTTAAGGTCGCAGCAAGCGTAGCACTACCAGACTGCAGTTTGACAAAAGCATGGAAAAGAAAAAAAAACTCCCAATACCGACGATCGCAGTTATTAACCTGTTTCCAATTTATAATTTCTATCTTATCTATTATCACTTTGATACAAAATTTTATATTATTCACTACATAATCTCCTCTTGACACAGATTCATTTGATGACAAAATTGCAGATGGTAACTAAGAATTTGCAAGGAACGAGCTCACCAAATTCTAAGCAGCAAAATCCGCATCAAGAAGGTATCTTCCCACGATTTGAAAGAGATCAGATAAAGATCTTACAGAGGAACTTCCACCAAATATCCTCCCGCATAAATGAGGATTGTTACCAAACGATTTTCTGAATAGTCAAACGACGATTTGATGAAGCGTAAAAAAACTTTTAGCAAACGATAGTCGAAATCGTAAAATACATAACTTGAATCGTGAATTCCGAATTGACTTTATTTTAAATATGTTGTTAGGTTATGTAACTGTTAAAAACTGTTAAAATCGTTGTATGGAAAAACTATTCTACTTACAGTTAGGTTAAGATCCAAAATCTGCTTATTGAAAACGTATCCCATTCATCGAACTATAACTGTTATAGTTTTTCTTAATGTTCTGCTATAACGAAATGTTTACAGAAATGGTTTTTAACGATCTGTCATAGCGTTCTTCCAACTTTATTCAGACTTTCCTCTAAACCGTACGTCTAATAAAGCACGCTTACATGCATAAATTTTTTGTTTTCCTTTTGCTAAATGAAAACACGGAATCTAAGGTTTTGAAAACAACACTTTTTATTGATTTTTTCGTTGTGTTTTCACAATTTCAAACATCACATACAATATTAATACCATATCCTCGTGGAAAGGCAATTGGCAATGTAGGGCCATTTAATACACTCCCGGTGCGAGAAATGCGATGATGGTTGAGATCCGATTGGTTCCATTGCAAAGTTCCTTTTCTTTTGGAATATTCTGCACGCGAGGCCAACGGGGCTGGTCGAAGGAGCTTTAAACACCACCAGCCGGGCTGGACCGGCCGGACGCACTTGATTGATTCGTTGCTGGAATGCAAAATTTCCCCCCAGCGGGGCGAGTTTTCAGCCGCCATTTCCTCGATGTGTAGTCGATGGGTTTCTGAAAATGAAATAGGTACGCGAGATACGGTGAAAACAACTGAAAATAATGGAAATTTATACAACTCACCTAATGTTTTGCAATTTATGTTTCGCGGTTTATAGATTTTACACCATACTTTTGGGGATGAATTTATCAAATCGAGCAAAACCGGACGGCTAAAATGCATCGCGATTCCGAATTCCCGAGCGTAAACTTTTCGTCTGTGGACAGTGGTGCCAGGCAAATCGATTCTTTCAGAACAAAGTTTTTTAATTTGTTCGCTAATTTCATCGACATGTTATATCTCTATGATCATATAAGAACCATAAAAAAATTTTTACTCCAGATATTGAGATCATGTTCTTACATATGATTCATGCTTACATATTTAATTAGATCTATCTCTTTTGAATATAAAATAATATACATATATTTACAATTTATTATTATCAAATTCAAACTTGAGTTTTATGATATCAAATCATTTCATGATAAATTTATGAAATAAAAACAAACAAGCAAACATGATCTTTGCCTTTTTTCTGAAATATTTTCATACATTTCAAAAGTAGCTTGGTCCGTTCACGCATAACCTTGGGCGGGATTATGGAAAGATTCATAATTTCACCCCTTATTTTAATCAGAGGTAGGAGGTAGTTATCAAAATATACATATTTTACATAAAAAGAAATGAAAAAAAGAAATGTTTTTTAACTTAAGTTTGTAGGGTTTAAAAGACCGCTTGACATCTCTATATAATTTATTGATAAATGTAATACGTTAAACTCAATTCATAGGACGTTGAATCAGCTGAGCTAAAACTTGAAATTTGGATTCATTGGACCGTCTTGAACTTATAATGCTGCTTGGTATTTATATTCTTAATTTAATGAAAATGTTTTATATAGATATTCTCATAAATGTATGCTGATTTTGGGCAAAATCACCTGGCAGCTCTGATCTGCATTTCGGCCAATTTTTGACGTAAGTTATGGACGCTATGGGTAACGGTTCGAGATCAATTTTACATTATAGAGAAATTGAAGTAAATCGTTCATATTATTTATCCACCGTACCAGATACCATCACTTTTCCACATGAACGTTCGTGTTTCGTTCTTATCGTTGTCGATCTAAGGTTTAATTTAATAGCTACGTTTACAAAGACAGTCACTTTTTCTGAAGCTGTTGATGTATCGTAAATACTGTTTGAGATATAGTTTTTTAGTATGCGGGCTGTGCTCATCTTCCTTGAATCTTCTCAATAAATGTTTTAAGCACTAAAGTTTTTCTTCATTCTTGAATTACCGCATGCATCGCACATTTCCATTCCGTTCATTATTAAATTGTTGAAATTAATGAATGCTTCTTGAATAGCAGCACTCTAATCATATCCAACTTTGGAACCATCAATTTCACTACCTTATCAACATAAATTTAATCGAATTTGATAAAAAACCCATGAAATTTCCGTAAATTTTTGGAAAATATTCGAAGCCGAAAAAAAACGCGTGCTGCCCGGTTCAGCAAACGCCTACGTTAGGAATAATGGATTTAGATTAAAACTGATCTACAAAATATACATAAAAGATTTATGAGTGAGGGCTTTAAAACTTAGTCATAAAATTCTTATCTGAAATAAGATTCGGAAATCGTTATTTTTTGTACATTTCAGAAATTTTATGAAAATTCGTATAATGATTCAAAGCGCAATTTTTGAATTCAGGTTCAGAATTCAGATTGAAAATTCAGAGAAAGGTTGAACTTGTAAATAAATTTTACTATTAACATAAATTGTTAACACATTTGTGTGTTCAATTTTGTCGAATTAAGTTTAACACTCAAATTCAGTCCTTTCGAGTTGCATTTCGAAGTGTAGCACATTGTTGGGGAGCGAAGAAACGAGATATCTCATATTTGTCCCGTCAATGTATTAATATTGAAGTTTTTTTAAGCAAAATTTCATAAAAAATCATTTTTTGATTCAAGTTTGCATCAAGAAAATTATATCCGAATATCTGATGAATTTTATTTCTTTCTTTTTTGTTAACTTGATTTATTTTCATCAAAATCAAAATCTTTGAATGTGCAAAATAGTTTCGAAGATTGGACTTGTTTGATTTGAGTATAGAATAAGTTTTTTTAAGACAAAAAAATGCTCTTCTAAAAAGCATATTTTAAACCCAAATCAACTAAGTTTGATCTATCTTAAGCAAATTCAAGATTTAAACCATCGATGGATGCGAATTTAGCTCACCTTTTAGGTTTAGGACTAATTTTCCAAAGTTACGATTTAATACGAAAACTTTCAATGTCAAACTACTTAAAAATGAATAATCATATAGTTACAAACATCATTTGTTTTTTTTTGTATTAGTGAATTATTTGGCAAAAAAGCATAGGTAAAAATCAGTCACCAAAACACCCCCTCATGAGTCGGTTCTTCCTACGGCTTTGTGCCGAAGGAATTATAAACAAAGGAATTTAAAAAGTTCCTCATTTATATGATTCACTGTCTGGAAAGCAAAAATAGAAATGAGCTAGGTACATATATCAATTTTGACAGAAATGTTTTCGAAAATATTGGCAATTCTTGAAGTTGTTTTAGAAAAGAGTATGAACTAAAAATGTTTTTTTTTGGAGAGCGTTTTCGAAACCTTGCACTGGGGTCAAAATGAGAAAAAAGAATTCGTCACTTATAATTTTTTTTAGTTTCTAATAAAATTAGCTGTAAAAGAAAATTTTGGGATTTATTTTGATTGATCTCTTCATAAGTGAGATAAAAAAATCTAGCTTCAAAACCGTTGCAAAATAGGAAAGTTTACACCCAAAATCTAAAAAAAAAAAAAAATCAAGACCGAAATCAATACTTATCATACGTAACATTTTCAGCAATTCGAATCTGCCATCATATATGACCGGAGACATCTGAGAGAGGTGTTATTTCTCAAACCCTGGGGTCTAAAAAGCTTAGTTTTGGTTCATAACTCATCCATGATTTTTTACAGAATTTTTAAGTAACGTACATATGAGTAAATGCAATACCTCGTTAGGCAGCCAGCAGTGATGTCAATTGAATTTGTTGTTTATCAATGAGAAAAGGCATATCCCTGTTAAACAGCTAATTACTTTTTTGCATAATAAGGTAAAAAGTTAAGTTCAATTCAAAATTACTCCAAATCGACTCAGTCTACTATTCCATACAAATGACATTAAGGTGGCACATCGAACGCTACGGTTAGATATCAGGGGAATTATTGTTTAAATCCCATCATAACAAATTAACTTGGATTTGTTTGCAAGTTGCTCTAGAGGGAGCATCAATTTCAACCGATCAAACGCGTCAAATATGCTCAGTTCAGGCTCAGGTTTCGGCGTGCTTTCAAAAACAATTTAAAACTGTATCTTTCTGTTCGTTCACTGGAGAAAGATGGAGGAAAAACAGCAGCCCAATAGGCATCGACATCGATCATCGAGCCCCTGGCTTGCCTTGGCTTGGTT
Source organism: Uranotaenia lowii (assembly GCF_029784155.1). Classification (NCBI taxonomy): domain Eukaryota; kingdom Metazoa; phylum Arthropoda; class Insecta; order Diptera; family Culicidae; genus Uranotaenia; species Uranotaenia lowii. Next base: position 430,963,791 of record NC_073692.1, read on the forward strand.
TGGCCTAGGTTACGGCACTCCGAAGTCGCAGCGAGTTGTGATTAAAATTGGATCGCTGTGAATGGCTCTTTTTCAGGGGAAAAGAAATTCACAAAGAAATTCGACAGCGAACGAGTTGAGATTGGACACACTCCGGCTGAACTATCTGTCTTGGCCGGTTCGGGTGGTTTTTTGGGCAAAAGTATACCTAATGAAAAAAAAAACAAAAAAAAATCCGAAAGTGATCTTTACCGTTAATAATAACAGTGGAGCAGCGAATTGACGATGGAGTAACGATGTGCAGGTTCCGGAATTGCGTCGTTTTGACAATGCGGTCTTCTGTTCAGCTTCGTGAAATCCAAATTCCACCATAATCATCTGGATCTTGTAACTACCTACTATATCATCTGCGTTCAATTTCCATCCGGCGTAATTATTCGCCAATTTCAACCCACCGTCCCGTTCCGAAATTGAATAAAAGTAAATCTAGTTTTTTTTCGCTATCGAATTTTCACTTATATTTTGTTGAACACTGTTGGTCTTCTGCTCAGCACTCAGCACACACAATGTATATCACATATCTAATCAAATCTTTTCACCTTGCCACTTGCTCGTTACACACAAAGCCGGTTGATTACTATCACACGTTGATTTTTTTTTATCTAACAGACTACGTTGGAAGTGATGGCGGTCAATTGTTTGCATTATTCGTTAGCACATCCGATCCGATCCGAAACGAAACGAAGCTGCATCACATATCACATCACTTCACTGTTTCATGATGTTTCGATGTACACAAGTATCATCAAATGCAGCAGCAACTAACTAGTTCATATTATATGTATGAAAAGCTTCACTCGAAATTGTAGTTGCACCGTAGATGATCCCACAACTTAGCGAGGCTCAGTTAGTAACTTGGCTGGGACTTAGTTGACGTGACAACTTTCCCGCATTCAATGCATATTAGGAGCCACTACCATCTCTCGACACTGCCAATCACTGCATGCCGCCAGCAGCCTCACTCACTGTGGTGATCTACTTTATGCAAGAGAGACAGGTCGGAGGCACGAAAAAAGACACACATAACGATCCCACCCTCTTTCGGTCTCCCACTTGGAGAAGCTTTGGAAGCTATCAAGGTACAGATTAAACGCTCAAGAGCTCCTAACTAACTATACAGTTCAGCTGGGTCACAAACAAACGAAAATTGAACATGCGCACTGCACTTTCCATCCACTTTAAGAGCGTCGTAAGTGCCCTCGGTACATCTGGAAACGTGAATCAACTAACAAACAACGACGACGTCGACGACGATGATCACGGACGGGAAACGACGATCAACCCGTGGAATGTCGACTACCGCTATATCGGGTATGAATTTATTTATACAGTCAGTACACACAGCAGAAGACAAAAAAAAAACCGGAGGATGGTTCGTCTCTGTGATCCAGCTGTTTATGTTGACGGTGGCAACATCAGCTAAACTGGTCGGAAGTCACCTCGATACTCGGCCAATGGTGCCAGCGACCCGTGCAGATCGCCTCGGAGAACAACAACGGTCCGGTCACCTCAACTCAACTCAACTGACGAACGATGAGTGTCTGTTGTAGCTCTGATGTTCTCTCGCGGATCGTTGAGCGGACTTAGGTACCTACTTGAACAACTTATTGTTGTAGTGCTGCGGCTGCGATGTATAGATAAAAATCCGCAACACCAAAAAAAAACTACTCTTGCGCGGGCCCCCATTTCTCGCGGTACACCCAAAACTTGTTCATGGCTTACACCCAAATAAAAGGCTGTAAAATTTTAATACCGATCGGAGCTAACAATTTGCCGAAAATGCACTGAAAGCTCTCTGGCAAAATGGTGCAGGACCACTACATTCAAACATTTAAGCGAAACAATAGCAACATTTTATGGGATTTTCATCCTTTTACCATGTATACCATCTTTCATTTATTCTAACTTTCCGTCTATAAAATTTCCTAGTCTTAAGATATTCTTACTTCAAAGGACATCACTTTTCACCGATAAGGTCGATAAATTTCAAAACAAACATAAATTACGGTGATCAATCCCTTCATCTCAAATAATATTCAAGTAATTTTTGCTGAAATAACGAAATGATTTATAGCAATGGAGGAAGTATGTTTTTTCGATAAATCAATATAAATACGACTAAACTCTGAAAATTGTTGAGAGATTTTCACCGAGAAGTACACAAGAACGTTTTCACATAACCAAGAACTATTCTCGAAACGGCACGGGCCTACAAAAAATAGTAAAAATATGACAATTTATTTATTAATTATGCGATTATCAAATTTGGAATCTTAACAATTTTCGATGTAAAAAAAATATTTATAGAACTGAAAGATCTTTATAACTATGAGGAGGGGTCTCTCATACATAATCGAAGTAACACAACTCAAACAATTTTTACATCAAATTTGTTACATACAAAGATAATTTAGCATTTATCTCATCAAATCATGAGGATCGCTTTAAAAATAACTATAAAATAAGTCATTGTACTGAAAAATCAATATCATTTCTAAAGAAGGGCATAAATATGGAACACGACACAAGAGATTTTTATCTAATTTAATCCAGTGACATTTTTTAACATAACGAGATGATTTAATGTAGATATTATCAATACCTAGGGGGAAAAGCGCATGATGGTCAAACGAGGCAAGATGGGCACGTTAAATTTTGGCTACACCCAAAATTCAGCCTCTGTGCCAATGGCGTGTAGTCAATTACATAGCATCATTGGTACAAGAAGATAACGCGACCGGTGCTGATTCGATTTGCTCCCACCGGCATTAATCTCCCAAGTTAACCGAATTGCGTATGTCTGAAAGAAACAAAATAAAAACGCTTTCACGTTCCTCCCTATCGCATCACAAGACGAAGAAGGATGGAAATAAATACTGGCCAACACCAGGCACCCGGCGAACCGAGCACTGTGCATGTGAATGTAGCAAAAGCAACAACAAAAACATCCTTCTAATTCAATCCACCGGCAAACAACCACGGCTAAGCTGTGCGTGTGTATGTAGCAAAAGCAACAACAAAAACATTCCTTCAATTCACCGGCAAACAACCACTGGCCAAGCTGCCCGGCTTTAGCAGCTGTGTATATGTAGCGTGTGTATGTAATAGCAGGCAGTAAGCAACGCACAGTTCTCATTCAATGGGTTTCCCGTTCCTTCACTCCCGTCCCCTTTCCCGTTTCCATCACAAGACAAAGGAATGCATTGAAAGGAGGCCAAACGCCGGGAAGCCGCCGTTGTGCGTTTTATTTTGTGATTGATCGGTGACAGAAACCCTATGACAAATATCCCTCGTCCTGCATGAAGCTCGAATAGTACATTGGTTAAAATGTCGGACTGGCAAGACAATATAATCGGTAATGTGAGTTCGATTCTCACTATGGCGTTGTGGTTTTAATTTTTATTTTCTTGTTTCTGGGATGAATTATCCAATAGGAAGGAAATCCAATTAAATGTTTTTCTTGTTTCGCTTGAATGTAGTGGTCATCATTTTGGTTGGGAGCCGAGTCCTTATGCCAGTTACGGTTTTTCAATTATACCGTTTACGGCACAGTGCACATTCCAGCGCATTATCGGCACAGAGATGTGCTAAATAGGCATTGGATTTTCGCAACCTCTTCTATGCACCCAAAATTCAGCCTCTGTGCCAATGGCGTGTAGTCAATTACATACACAGAAAAAAATTATGATTATTACGCGTCATTGAAAAAGGTTGCCTTTAAAATGAAGCAACCTGTCATTAAATAAAACATTCAATTTTAAATTGATTTGTCCAAAAGTATATGAATAATCATTTAATATTACAGGAAATGTCCAGTAACAAAAAGGAGACTGATATTAACTGTAGTTCCCAGGTCGAATAAAATTACGTGTCGCGTAATGTGATGACACGTAATTTTTTTCGACCTTCAAAATAACGGCAAATGTCCTGCTCCTTTTTGTTACAGGACATTTGCTGTAATATTAAAGAATTTTTAATTTATTTTTAAACCAATAAACTGGAATATATAAACAAATTCAAGTGCGTTTGGCATCCCGGTTAGGCGAGACGTCAAAAGAACGGTTTTTGTCGTTTTTGTGGTTTTTGTTTTTCTTGTTTTCCTGTTGTGTTGTATGTTGTTTTGTGCCGGAGAGTGCCGGAGCAACTTCGGAAGTTGCTTTGCTGAAGAAATGCCGGTGAACATCGTTGCTGGTCAGGTCTGATCGGCCAAAATGATTGATGCAACACCGATCAAATTTATTTAATTTTCCTACGGGTAGTTCAGTTGAGGCAGTCGGTCGGAACATCTGCATCAATGAGCAAAAACAACAACGATGACTTTTTTCATTGTGGTGTTCCCGGCTGCTAATGCCCAAAATCTTTAGGAACCATGAGCATCTTCAAAATTGGTTTTCACAATCGTCAACGTAAATGAACCAGGAGGTAGGTCATTAGTATCGTTTTTTAGTTTCACTTTTTGTAACATTTTTAGGTTTTATTTCTAGAAATGAAAAATGGACTCGTGTTTTGGCTCTGCTGGCTAGAATACGCATCCGGGAGAAGGCAAATTAATTCGATTCCGCTACGGTAGTAAATTCGTTCTTCCGAGGATACTGCATTGTCGATAATCACCGCAACCTAGCCGGATTTATCCAACAGGAGCCGTTTCTTAAGTAAATAGTATGTTAATATTAGCACTAAGTGAAATACTCATAATTTTTTAGGACTTTTAGGTTGACATGATTTCTTTGCGCCTCCTCCACCGGTTACGTTATTCAGTACATTGCTTCGCGAGCGTAAAAGATTCGCCGTTTGTCTGTATAGGAAATAAACTCTGGCAGACAGCCTCCGGAAATATTTCCAAGATTATTCACAACTTAGACTCGCAAAAGCCCCGATCAAGCAGTGTCAATGGATGATTGGTAAGTTCATTAAAATTGATGCTTTTATTCAAACGTGATTACCGTGTTAGTTTTCCCTCAAACCTAATTTACACAATCGGTTTTTACATTAACAAACAATAATTTTGAAACGTTGCAATATTGTGAATTTCTTTCTGAGGATTCTGATTGTGATTACGAATTTAATTTTGAATCTCATTGATTTTTTTTACTTTTCAGGCATCAGTTCCTCACGACGGGTGGTTTAGTTTTGCTGAACGTTCCTAACTGACGAGTAGAAATGATTGCTCCGAAGGATTCGTCTGTGGTGGTCAATGCTATGTCAATGTTTACTAATGAACTCGGCGCTCATCCTTCATCGCAGGGCTAAGCTTGATCCTGATGTAAATGAACCATACTAGCCATATCTAGACTGAGTAAACTTTGAATTTACAAGGTAAAAACAAACATAAGAATTTATGATTATGTTTTTTGCTAAGTAGGTTTATAACTGTCAATAAATGAAGTTTGTATATTCAAGAAATTTTGTTTTATTCGTTGATATTCCACTTCCATAACAATAAATAAAATTTATTAAATTACATGCAGAACGTTTTACAGGTCTGGTCGAATTTACAGGCCTGTAATTTTACTAGCCTGAGATTTTGTATGCTTAACGAAAAATAAATGTCATCAACCTGTAAAATAACGGTAAATGTCCTGCTCCTTTTTGTTACAGGACATTTGCGTAATTTTACAGGAAATAATTTTTGCTGTGTAGCATCATTGGTACAAGAAGATAACGCGATCGGTGCTGATTCGATTTGCTCCCACCGGCATTAATATCCCAAGTTAACCGAATTGCGTATGTCTGAAAGAAACAAAATAAAAACGCTTTCACGTCCCCCCCTATCGCATCACAAGACGAAGAAGGATGGAAATAAATACCGGCCACCACCAGGCAGCCAGCGAACCGAGCACTGTGCGTGTGAATGTAGCAAAAGCAACAACAAAAACATCCTTCTAATTCAATCCACCAGCAAACAACCACGGCTAAGCTGTGCGTGTATATGTAGCAAAAGCAACAAGAATATATTCCTTCAATTCACCGGCAAACAAGCACCGGCCAAGCTGCCCGGCTTTAGCAGCTGTGTATATGTAGCGTGTGTATGTAATAGCAGGCAGTAAGCAAAGCACAGTTCTCATTCAATGGGTTTCCCGTTTCCTCCACTCCCGTTCCCTTTTGTGATTGATCGGTGGCAGAATGCCTATGACAAATATCCCTCTTCCTGCATGAAGCTCAAATAGTACACTGGTTAAGATGTCGGTCTGGCAAGACCATATGGTTGGTGATTTGAGTTCGATTCTCCCTACGGGCGCTGTGGTTTATATTTTTATTTTCTTGTTTCTGGGATGAATTATCCAATGGGAACGAAATCCCATAAAATGTTTTTCTTGTTTCGCTTGAATGTAGTGGTCATGCATCATTTTAGTTGGGAGCCGAGTCCTTATGCCAGTTACGGTTTTTCAAACATATCATCTTCGGCACAGTGCACATTTCAGCGCATTATCGGCACAGAGATATGCTAAATAGGCATTGGATTTTTGCAACCTCTTCTATGGGTGTGGGTGTAAACTGTGTATTTTTGAGCCTTTTTTCGAAGCACACCATAATTTTAGAACAATTTTAAGAAAGCTCTCCCATGTATATGAACGAATTGAACTCTTTTGTTTTGTAAGCACTCCTTTTCGCTAGCAGAGGAGTAGGCTTTGTCTGGTTGGCAACGTTAGTGGTTTTCGGGTCCATGATAATTTTCCCTTGTTTGATTGTTTTTAATAGAAATGTATTAATCAATTATTCGAAAATTTGTTCCATTGTACGAGTGATCGGATGTCTACTGAAAAACTGATCACCGGAATTTTTTGGCATGGGCTTGTGGGTTGCTTCCGAACAAGTTGTCTCATAATGTTAGCTGAGATCTCACAGGTTCCGACGTGATAGCGGAGGTTATGTGTACCAAAAATGGTTCGTCTGATCAAAAACATTTTGGTGTAAGAAATGTGCTGGGTCTGAGGTTTTTGCACATTTAGTGAAAAGTGTTTGTTGGTCTAACTCTTCGGATACTCCTTAATGAAGAATTATAATAATCAAGTTAAAATCATAAACAAGCTGTATCTTAAAACCACTAAACCAAATTCTGCAAATATAATTTAATTGAGTTGAATTGTGTAGAATATAATTTCATCATTGGATTTATAACAATCGAGCTATCACACTTGTGGTAAGCGAAAAAACGAGAATTCTCGTATTTGATCCGCAATGTGCTAAGGTGTCACTTTTGAGCAAAAGAAACATCAATTAAACGTAGAACACCAACATAGGGATCATCTTACCCCGTAGGTCTTAAAACCATCGGATTTCTTAGTGCTTCCTGTAGGCCAAGGCCGTGCGAACACCCCCCCCCCCCATGAAGATGTTTTCAAAGTAAAATTTCCACCGCAATTCCGTTACTTGATCTTAAAATGTATTTGAAAATAAGTGTTAACATTAACACGCAAGTTAGAATTTTTTTCGCCTCCGGTGGAATTTCGACATAAATCACCCTTGGCTTAAGGCATTTCGATTTACAACACTATTTGCCGTTCACGAATTGAAACTAACTTTGATTGTAGATTTCAATTCTCAGTACAATCAACCTTTTGTATTGAAACTGAAAACTTGATATAAACAAACCCTACCTTGTCTTTTGAATGGGTTTTTATTAAGAAGTGTAACTAACTTTAAGGACATCTACTGCCTGAAGAGTCTTTACTGCAGTCTGGTTCGATCGATCCTCGAATATGCTTCTGCGGTTTGGTGCCCATATGCATCGAAGCCATCCAACGACGTTTTTTGAGGTATGCCCTTCGACACTTAAACTTTTCGACTTCCCAGCTACGAAAGCCGCTGCCGCCTGATCGACATCGACACGCTGCAAGCCCGCAGGACCGCCACTCGTGCTTCTTTCGTCGCTGATCTGCTTTCATCAAGAATCGACTCTCCCGCACTTTTGGAAGTTCTTCCACTCAGTGTCCGACCTCGTGGTTTGAGGAATCGGGATCTTCAGCTCTTCGTTTCTGTTAGACTAAACAATAACGGGGCCAACTCTGCAATAATTGGCGTCATCAAGACTTTTAACCGCTTCTCAGAGCATTTTGATTTTGACGTTTCGAAGGTTGTATTCCGAAGAAGAATTCTTAGTGTTCTAAGTTCAGTGTAGATTTGTATTTGTAGTTAGTCTCTTAATTTTTAAATATCATTTGGATCAATATATGATCTGTTGATTTAAAAAAAAAAAAAAAAAAAGAACAGAGTTTGAAGCGAACCATTTTTTAATTTAAAAAAAAAACGTTTATGTCATTACAAATGTTTTGTTGGTATAAAATATTCTTAAAAAACAATTTCAGACTCAATGTTATTTCGTGGTTTTTGTTCTTCTAAATGTTCAGCAAAAAGGGTTTTAATAATATACACAAAGCCACAAAATTTACATTCTTCTGAGATGCAATGAATTTAAACGGTAATTTAAACTAATTTGAGTGCCCCGAATCTAAATATGCAATTATTTCTAACAGCTTTTGTTATTGAAATGACTTTTGAAAATAAGTAAAAATCATTAAACCAATTTCTGCACTTAAAAATAAAAGCTTTATATGAATTATCAACATTAAACCGAATCAAGTTTTTTTTTACACTTTCTGCTGTAATTTAAAAGTTACTTGTAATGCTGTGTTTTAATTTTTTTAACTGATGAATTTCACTTATTAGATCATGCATCATCATCATCAAAATATTTTTCCTTAATTGGATGAAGTATGATAAAAATAATAATTTTTTTCATAAATGTAGGTTTGTTAGTTAATCAGTTATCAGTTATGTTTGATTTCACTTAAAACTAATACATTTTTAAACTCCTTATCATTTCACATTTTGTTTTCATTTTCGAATAAATTTACAGAATTTTATAGTACAGTATTGTTCCGATTTTGTCAGCTCCCGATTATGTCTACCCCCGATTTTGTCTATCCCCGATTTTGTCAGCATTTTATCCCGATTTTGTCAGCCTTTAAATTTAGTTGAAATATTCTGCTTTTGAACTAAAATTCCCAGTCATTTAACAATGTATGTTTTTTTGGGGTTGTCCTGACCCACGAAGAGGACCACTTAGTATTTTAGGGATCATTCAAATATAACGTAACGCTTTCAATGGGGGGAGGGGGTATAGCAGTTTGTTACGCTTTGTGGATTAAGCTTAGAAATTTTGAGACGATTGTGTTACGTAGGGGGGAGGGAGGGGGGTTTAAAATGCTCGAAAATCGCGTTACGTAATATTTGAACGGCCCCTTAAGGGTTGGTATTATGGGATGAATAAACCCTAGAGGCTTAAAATCCCAAATAAAACAACAAAACAAAACAGGGTTGGTATTTTAAGGGTTGGGGGTGATTGAAGGTTCATAAGAATTTTCATTGATGACGAATGGAAGGAGGTTGAAACTTGACCACATTTTGATCACATGGTTTATGAATAGCCCTAAGGGATCATCCATAAACCACGTAGACTTCAGGGGGGAAGGGGGGGGGGGGTTGGCCAAATTTTATATGGACAAAAGTAAACGAGGGGGGAAGGGGGGAGGGCCAAATGACCAAAAATGAGTCTACGTGGTTTATGGATAGTCCCTTAGGGAACTATCCACACACCACGTGGATTTGTCGTTTTTCACGAAACCTTTTTTTTCTTTTTTAATTCAGAAAAATAAAGGACGGTTCAAAAAATAAATTTATTTTTGTAAATCCATAAAAAAGTACCATTACATACTTCAAATTAATACGTGATCAACAAATTCAGCTGTTTTGCAATTGCATATCAATCCTGTAGCTACGCACCAACGGTTTTTCAAATGGTATGTACACAATCCATTGTATGAAAGGTGTTTGTAAACAATCACTTAGGGTTGAGTTCTTGAACAGGTCCTCCATTTTGCTATTTGCAAGACCTTTCATTTGACGCCTAAAGAACTCAAATCGGTCAAGCGGTCATCGAGAAACGTGTGTGACATTATTTTGTAACATACACACACACATACGCACATACATACGCACATACATACACACACATACACACATACATACGCACATACAGACATATTCCGATCTCGACGAACTGAGTCGAATGGTATATGACACTTGGCCCTCTGGGCCTCGGATCGAAAGTTGTTTTTTCAAAAGCATTTATTTTCTTCTTTGTAAGAAGGGTAAAAAAATAAAGAAAAGGGGTCATTGTCACCCCTTATCATGGTGTTGACATAAAATATCGAAATAACAAGTAAACGGACAGTTATCAAATCAAAATTGAAATTATTTTCAAGAAAATATTTTTCCCGATTTTGTCAGGTACCCTGTTTTGTCAGCCCTAAATTCAAGATGGGGCTGACAAAATCGGAACAATACTGTACAGCTGTTTTCAATTTCATTTTTAACTTGCCGAATTTTATAAACAAACCTTTTCACTTTATTTTTAACCAATTTTTCTTTGATTTTTAATTCTGAATTTTCGTTTTTTGAAACATTAGCCTTTAACTCCAAATTTTTATTAAGAAAACATAGTTTCTACCTTCTGTTCTTTCTAGAAGCCAATATTTCATTCGAAAGTGACAAAATACTCAGAGCTTGTAATTTAAAGCTTAAAAACGTGCGATTGAAAATTTAAAAACTTTTGTTTAATACTCTTTATTTGAAATCCTGTTTTTTAGATCGATCATGATTTTTAAATTGATCTAAAAAGTTTGAAAAATTGTTCGACGTAGCAACTTTGAAACTAATTGAAAATACGCAGTGTTAACTAACTTTGATTTGTGCTTTCAATATGAATAACAAATCTTTGAACCCCTTATTTTGAGTTTTTTATCAGTTTTTTTCATCATTCACGATATTACCCATTTCCAAACATTTCTTTTTCAGATTGATTGAACATGAAGTTATTATTTAAGCTTAAAAAATTAACTTTTTAATCCGTTTTTTTGATAATTGGAGGATTTTACGTTATAAAAGGTTTTATTTCTAGATTCTATAACTGGTATTTTTAAAATAAATCTCAATATATTCTTCTTTTTATCAAATTAAATTGAACCATCAAACAATGAATAAATTCTGTTCAAAATTCATTTCTTCTTCAGTAATTGGTAATTTACATTTCAAAACGCGATTAAATATTTTTTGTTCTTATTAAAAAAAATACAGCGGAACTTTTTTATTAAATTTTCAGTTGAAGATGAGGAAAAGAATTCTAAATTGAGATGAATAAATATTAACAACTATTATCATTTTTCTAACAACTAATAATGGTAAGCTTTGCACCAGATTGGGCATTTATTTAAGAATTCAGATTTGTTTTTAAGTCTGTATTTTGGAAATGTTTATTTTAAATTTGTTAAGACATTTTTTTTTAAACAAATTTCTTTCATACTTTCATGACTTATCGAAAATATGAAACTTTCATTGTAATATGTTTCAAAAATTTTGTTTTTTCATCAGTAAAGAACTGATTTTTAGTTTGTGTGTTAATCATTAGTGAGAAATGGTGTAAGAAATCCCTTTCCTTTCTTATTGTTTATTTTTGGTATTAATACCAATTAATAACAATTGTTATTATTTTTATCTAAATTTGAATTTCGAAACCCCCCCCCCCAAAGGATGGGTCCTTCGCACGGGCCTGCTGTAGGCATTAAATTTTTCTGCTGTTTGATAAGGTCATCTTGCTACTTGTCATATTTTTCGAGTGTCACATTTCACTCTAGCCATCTACCGTTAATGTCCCCCCAAGTTTTAACTTAATTTCATTTCTTAAGCTACGTGTTAACTTAAGGTGCTCGTCTTGCCCTTAATATTCTATTCTTCTATAAAAAGGAGGCGTAACTCGAAAAATTTCAAAGCGACTTTCTTCAAATTGAAGATGCCTACAAATTTTGTATAATCTGTAATTCTTTGCATGGAAATATTCTCCCACCCTTAAAGGGTAGGCCAGAGTCACAATTTCCAACACTCGCAGCAGAAAAATTTGTCGAGTGAAAGGCAAAAGCTTGCTAATGTAAGTTTATTTACGACACTTTCTGTTGAAATTTTGTAGATGTTTCTTATAATGCCAAAGTTAATGTTTTAAAAGTGCACCTGATGATTTTCAAGAAACAAAATTAAATACAGAGTTTTTTACCTGATTTTATTTTTCAATTTAGATTTTTCTTGAAATATTCACTATTTTTTAAACTTTTTTAGCTAACAAACTTGAAGTTTAATTTAATTTTTTTTATTTGAGTAAGAGGAATCGGTTTCACCCGTTTGACAATGTCAAACTTTGACATGCAAAAAAAAAAATACGAAAAATTCAAAATTCACATTGACTAAAAATTGATTCTTTAAAAAGCGTTCTACTAATTCATACTTTGAGCACAGATGAACAGATGTACAAGCATAGACTTGAAAAGAGTGTAACGAACGTTTTAAATCAATTTTATGTTTTTTGGCTGAAATCGTTTAAAATGTCGACTGTAGTCAGTTTAAATCGTATATGACAGAAAGTTCGCCATGTTTGTAAATTTGGAAATGATTTTGCTTCCGTGCGTCATTCATGTGGGAAACTCATCGTGATGTTCTCTCTGCAACCAGCAGTGCTTCCAGATGGCTAAAACTAAGATGGGAGTTGAGTAATGTCAACCAATGAGAGAACTGGAAAATATTGTCGCTGGCAACGATTTGAAGGCTATAAGAGCAAAATCTTGCGCTCTCTTGCATTCCTCCGATAGGTACGAATAAGGTGCCGGATAGCGCCCAATTAGTGTAGTTTTCGTCGCTTTGAAAGAAATTAAACTTATGTATGTATATTGCCTCCACTTTGGTAGGTAAATGGTGTTTTTTCAACTTTCATATGATCCTTCTATAATGTATATAGAATTTACACAAGTTTCTAAAGATTTTTTGTTTGAACTTGTACATCTGTTCATCTGTGCTTTGAGACCAATAATTAACTTATCAATGATTTTCAACAAGACATGGAAATGAAAGCAAACATTTTCAAACGAAAAAGTTTTTTTTTCATGCGACTTTCAATCTTCTCTAGAAGAAAGAACATGAAGACGCTTTCATAGCAATATGAAACTTATAAGCTTTATTTTGACAGCAAAAAAAGTTGACAGCCACCCGTTTGAAATCAATGTAATATACGACAGAACTCAAACATTTATCAAATAATTTTCATATTTTTTTACACAGACTTGTTTTAACTTTGGAGATGATTACCTGAATTGAAAGACACCTCCTACTTTCAAAACGGGACAGTTTACCGGAAGAATGCGCATATTGGAAAATACATACTCTGATGTATTAATTAATAACATATCTTAAATATCTTACTCGTATAAATTATTTTAAGATTTTTGTTATAGTTGGCAACGTAGAATTGAAAATCAGTTTTCAAGAATCTTATATTTTCTTCCTTTGAACACAAATTCAAATAGCTTTGTAAAACTTCAAGAATCAAGCTATAGTTTTTTTTAAATTTTTTAATTTCATCAAAATTTTACCAAAGATTTTTCGGTGTATCCCCAGCCTAATTTGTTAAAGTCGCGAGTCGCGTGTTGCAAAATAGTATCCCAAATATGGACTTAACACGGTGGTGCAGCACTGGGGGAGGCACCAACACAATCATCAGCGTGCGAATGGGGTACTCTCTCCCCCAAAGCCCCAACTTAAGAGAGCAGCAGCAGCAGCAGCAGTGATCATGTTGGAGAGTGCCAACATTTTTCTCACCAATCCCTGCTGACGACGGAAAATACCTGGCCTGGTTGCGATCTTTGATTTATTTTTCGTTCTGCTGTTCTGTTGTGATTCAGCTGGTATAGAATTGTGACATTGAAGAAGCTGACGTATCTCTGCGCGATTGTCTTAATTTTGTTGATCATTCATAATGTAGGCGAATGGTGGTCCATTAATGTGTCCGGTGAGCTGTGTATTTCCTTTTCGAGATCAACGGCAAGGTTTCAGGAAATGATTGCCTGTAGTAAATGTGTGTCCATCACTTCAAGAACTTGCAGTTCTGAATAGGGTCAATTGTTCTGGACAGGACTTATGAGTTCATAAAACAATTCATTGAAAAAAAATTTCAGGCAAAATATGCAATTTATTTGAAACTCTGAGAATACGACCTTCTTCATGCCTAGATTAATAATTCAAAATAGTCATGATTTTAAATAGAAATCAAAGAACAGAACTACATTCAAGAATTCATCAGAAACAATTTGGATAACGAAACAATTTTGATGATTTGGTTTGGAAATTCTGAACTGAACTTCGGATTTCATACGAGATGCACAGTTAACATAATAAACTTTTTAATGGTCATGTGATCGATTTACTGACTTTTAAATTTAGGTTACGTGAATCAACTTACCTTTAATGTACGACTTGCTGGTGAACTAAATGTGCCAGATGTTCCTCGATTTTCGCCTGGACCTAGTTCATACGTTATATGCTCATAACTTGGACCCCAAAGGCCTTATTCGACTGAACGCTTTTTCGGGTTCCATGTATCGAGTGCCAACTGACGGTGCCGCAGCATTTTTATTTTTCTTGCATATGAAAAAAAAAACAAACACCAAACACACACTCACAATTACCAGGAAACAGCCGCCGTCGATCAAGTTGAGCTGCTTCCCAAACCCAATGCTCCCCGAAAGACAAACGCTCGCCAGTATTTACCCTGGCTCAACAAATAAGTCGCTGAAAACCGCAAAATTTACTTATCGATTCGGTAAACATCACTTTTGCGACTGACTAAATCCTCATGTCGATTAGTTTCGAATAAAACTGGCGTTGAATGATTTCTTTCCAGCGTTAGTCACTTGAACAAATCCGGGAAGATCACCTACATAAGTACGTCACAGCGCACGGAAGACTTAAACGACGACCGACCTGCATTCGAAATTCCGGTCGCGTTCGAACAAAATGCACAACTGACTTTGTTTGGCAGGTATAAGCTGCTTAGCTGCTTCCAAAAGTCCAAGAGTTCAAGTCTCTGAGCTGGAAAAAAACGGACGCCACCCGCTGCCTGTTGCCAATAAGCTCGTGTTGCTCAGCTGCGTAGCGCTTTTGCGTATACGCTACGAACCTGCAGGTCGTTCAGGGCTTGAGCGTATCTTTGACTTAGCGGATACAAGAGAGAGTGAGCGAGAGAAAGGGCTCGGTTCTCTTGCTCATCCGTTACCACCCCTCTTGATTGGTTTTAGGTTCAGACTTCAGAGGTGGTGTATACATATCAGCAGCTCAGGTGAGTACCAGGAAACCATCGAGTTCCATCTATAGGTATAAACTTACTTGAACGCGTTAACACACCTCTTTCGTTGCACATTTTATGCCATCTCTCAGGTGTGTTCGTTAGCGGAAGCACAGGCTAGAGATGATCAAGAATTATTCTTTATTGCAAGTCTTTTCCGTTTCACAAAAAATTATAATTTACCAGAAAAATATTGGAAAAATCCTTTGAATTCATCCAAATAAGAGTTATAATAAAATAATGAAATGTAAATAAAACCTGAATTTAAAAAAAAATCAAACAGAGACAAAAGACAAAGAATTTGAAAAATATAAATCGAAAATAATAAAAATTATTAAATCTCCTCGGTCGTGAATAAATCTCATCAATGGTTCGAATTAAATAAATCCAAGAAAGAAGATCAGTGTAGAATGAGTGTCAAAAACATTAAAATCAAACAAAATATGGAAACGAAAATAAGGTAGAATAAAAAAAAAAGAAACATCTACAAAGATCTACTGAAAAAATATTAATTAAAAAATCGAATAAATAATAAAATAATATAAAGATATTCTTAAAAAACAACAAAACCCGCAATATCAACTAAATTAACAACAGTTTACAGAAAATGCTAAAATCGACAAAAATAATTTAAAAAATTTCGAAAAACACAAAAAAAACCGAACATACATAACAAAAATGAAAAAAAATTTATAAAATAACAAAAATGATAAAAATAACAAAAATGAGAAAAATAGCCCAATAGATAAATATAGCTGAAAAGACCAAATAGTACTAATTAATCCAAATGACAAAACTGTCATAAAGGATAAAATTAACAAAAATTTCAAAAATGACAAAAATTACACAAACTAATGTGATCACAAAAATGATAAAAATTACAAATATGACAAAAATAGATACAATGACTAAAATGACAAAAAAAGCGTCAGATAATGACAAAAATTACAAAATTTATTGAAAAAATAAAATACAAAACTTTCTAAAATGACAAAAAAATAACAAATTGACTAAATAAATAAAATAAAATTTTAAAAAAAGTCAAATATGAAAAAAATAAAAAAAAAATTTTTTTTTTCCAGAATGTAAAAACTACAAAATAAAGAAAAACTAAATTTAAAAAATGACCAAAATGAAAATGACAATAAATGGCAAAAATGGCTTAAATGGCAAAATTTAAAAAAAAAAATAGTTACAAAAATTACAAAATGACAAACAATAACAATAATGATTAAAAAAAATTAAAATTGTTGAGAATATCAAAAATGAATTTTGTTTTTTTAAAAATGACAAAAATTACAAAATAAAAAAAATCAAATTTTCAAATATGTATGATCAAAATGAAAAAAAGACAATAAATGGTAAAATTACTAAAGTGAAAAAAATTACAACCATTTAGATCACCTCTGGATGTAATTTTTCTGGGTTTCTTTTTTTTTTTATTTTGTTCGGTGATGTTTTGAAAAAGTTTGCTGGTTTAACGTTTCAGTCTACTTTTATTCGACCATCCTCAGGGAAAAAAAAGACGCTCTAACTTTATCTTCTCTAACTGAGCAGAGAGACGGCCCTAGCAGGCGGAAAAAAGCCTTTCTTCTGAGGATGGTCGTATAAAAGTAGACTGAAACGTAAAACTAGCGAATGTTTTAAAAACATCACCGAACAAAATCAACAAAAGAAACCCCGAAAAGGTGACAAAATTGAAAATAGTGACAAAAAATTACTGAAATGGCAAGAATCACAAAATGGTAAAAAAGACTAAAATTACAAAAAAACATTTCGTGACAAAAATGACTAAAATGGCACAAAGGACTAAAATTACCAGAATGGCAAAAACTTGAAATAAAGAGAAAAAATAACAAAACTAAGTTAAAAAGTGAAGTGAATAAAAATGCCTCAGTTATAGTTGGAATTGTCTTCTCAACAGTTTAGTTTGTAGGCGAAACAAAAATAGTACTACAATGTATTTTGCATGTTAAAATATGAATGATTGACAAATCGCCAATTTTTTTTCTACAATGTACTTTAAACAACGGAAAAATCAAGTATAAGTTTGCTTTTTTTGGACGAAGCCGCGATAAGGACCAAAAAAATTGAAAAGAAGGTGCGAAATTAGAATATATTGTTTTTTCATAACTTTGTAACTATTTGTCATCATTCCCATTAAAAAAGTTTTCTGAGACGATATCACAGCGATAGTTTATAGTGAAAATAATATATTTCAAGGAAATCACTGTCTTCTCAGCATTGGACGTTGAATCGTTATTGAACATTAATTCATTTCTTCTGTGAGTATTTTCTAAAAGTTCTTCTACAATTTGTCCTCGACGTCCCGATCTTTTTATTTACAAACGGTGAAAAAACTGTGTTTTTAAATTGAAATATTCATATCAGATCATGCATTGAGATGTTTAGCAAGATTGTCAAAATCATGAAAAAACCATAATTTCTAAGATTTTTTAGCAAATTTTGTCAAAATTACAATGAGCATTCTAGATTTAAGAATTTTTTCTACAAATTTTGAGGATTTTTTCAATACATACAATTTCAAAACCTTTGGAATAGGATTTATAAAGCTGATTTATAAAAGTCTTATAATTTTGATAATGTGGATTTCTAATTTTGAAATATCAGCAATTACAGCATACGTTTGTTACGCCTATGCTTATGATGCATACATTAATGGGTCTTTAACTTTAACAGAGATTCTAAAAACTGAGTTCCGAAATAATTAGTGATAGCCAAAAATTTTTAAGATTAATCCCTGGCGAATAGCATAGTTGAATTTTTTTTTTCATTGAATTAAATATGTATAAAAGAGAGCTTTAAAAGTAGATTATGATTCAACCACACATGACCTTTTACATAGATTCTTCTGACCAAAAGGTCTTTTGCTTAGGAAGTTGTTTAGACTATACATCTTATATATAAAAATGGAGGCATTTTTATTTGTAACACCATCACGTATGAATTGTCGGTCGTAATGAAGTGAAATTTGGTATCCGAGGATAATTTGGGTCAGAGTTGGATTGTATAATAGTTTCAAGAATCTCACATTTTATGGAATGGGGGTCCCCATACAAAATTATCTCTTTTCTACATCTTATATATAAAAATGGAGGGATTTGTTTGTAACACCATCACGTATGAATGGTTGGTCGGAATTAAATGAAATTTGGTATCCGAGGGTTTTTTGGGTCAGAGATGGTATGTATAATAGTTTCAAGAATCTCACTTTTTATTAAAGGGGAGCGAGCACGAAGAAGTTAAAGAACTGTATACATTTTCCAACGATTTATTAAGTAACGGGTAAAACAAAGTTTACCGGGTCAGCTAGTTTTAAATATTTACAAACATCACCATCCAAACTATAAGAAATCCACCGTGCACACAAAATAGTATTTTCTCTCAAATATCTTGTTAATTCTTAAAAACATTGATGGGTCGCTGACTGCAGAAAAAACGAGTAAACAAACCATGTAAGTAAAATCGTACAAAAAAAACCTTGGTGTAATACACCAATGGTGTATGTATATAATTATAAGCCAAGCTTTCTAGCAATGAGAAAATTATCAACTTTAGATGAAGTTTTCATGAAATATTTGAGAAAGCTTACCAGACCTATTAATGCACGAAACAAAGTTGCGCGTTCTATAGACTGTTTACAAACTTATGGCCGAGCTTAAAAAATGGATTTGACGAACTTCGGTCCTTCAGGTTTATCTTTAAGTTGAAGTAGAAGTATTAAGTAAGTACCTCTATGTATAAACATGGTTCAATATTTTGAGCAACCCAACCGCTCCATGGTGTTATGTTTTCAACACGCATCGCATCTGACCGAGCAGAGCTGAGCTATGGACAGGTATGGAAAAACGCCCGTATGCATTCGGAAGAAGCCTTACACAAGCAACAAGTCATTCCGGTCCGGTCATGATGTCGCATGATGCCATCCACAAGCGGGTGGTTTTATGTTTGGAAAACCGAATCTATTCTAATGCTTCAAAATGTCGCATATCACAAATGTATTATGAACTATAAAGATTTTTAACAGAATTTGGTAAATAAGATGGATGGGTTTACCTACTTATTTTTCATCTCATGTTCCGCTACTCTGAAAATTTAGTCCTCAAGTGGGTATATTCCACATGAGGAACGATAAATTCGTATGGGTAACCTGATCTGCACCCAGCTTGAGTACTCGCCTTCTTCCTTTTTTTCTCGTCTGGACACTTTTTACTTCCACTTCCCTTCTCGGTTTTCCGTCTTGGCTTCTTGCGGCTTCTTTTTTGAGTTTTGTTGCCTTCCACGCTTCCACCTTCACCTCCTTCGAGTGCTGCGTTACGCACACAATAATATTATTGTTATTATTATTTCTTCATATTTTTTTTTGCTTTCCTCGAGATCGAATTCGCATTTGCAGTAAACGAAACACTTAACGCAACGAATAACAGCAGCAGCAGCTTTAGGTAGATACACATAAGTGAGTTTTACCTTTTTCGGCATAAAACAACGACCTCAGGCTGGGCTCCTTGTTGGAAGTTCTCCTTGTTGCCGGTTGTCGGATCTCGGCTTCAAAAACGACCTTCTCCGGTCCTAAAAAGGCTCAGGCACGGTTGAACCAAAACCAACAACATCCACATCCACGACTTTGGGGATGATTGGTGACTTTTGATTGCCACAAACATTGCTCTCTGTGGGGTTTGGGTTGGGTTTGAGATTTTTCTCATGGGATAGGGTTTATTTTATTTTATTCTCCGAAAAAAAAAGGAAATATACCAATCGCATAGCAAAAATGTTTCAAGACCAGGACTTAACCCGAAATCACTTCACTTCCCTTTCGTAGACTCTTTCGGACACGGCACAATGTTACTTGGCGACCCCAATGGGATTGGTACAACAGAAACGTAATCATAATATCGTTGAATGGGTTTAGATTTGAATATTTACGGCTAGGTTCAGTAAATAATTGCCTTGATAACGGGTTATATAGTTCAGGAAATTTAAACCTGAAAAACCTTCCTTGCAAAGGTTTTCCAATATATTTAAGCTTTGAAAGCTCATGTAGGATGTATGTATGAACCC
The DNA here is from genome assembly GCF_029784155.1 of Uranotaenia lowii. NCBI lineage: Eukaryota > Metazoa > Arthropoda > Insecta > Diptera > Culicidae > Uranotaenia > Uranotaenia lowii. The sequence continues at coordinate 430,984,129 of NC_073692.1, forward strand.
ACCAGTGACTGATAGGTCTTATGGCACGTGTCGGTACGTTAATTCTCGACCGCACATTCAAATATTGTTCATGCTTAGCTCATCAACCATACTTGCAGCACTAGCAGGGGATCCGTTACCAATGGTTTGGGTCAGGTTTGATTCATCTCACTCCTTTCCAACTGTTCGAAAAAACATTATAAATACCAATTTCACTCACTATACACTATCTCCAATTGAAGGAAAAACCACACTCAAAAAATTGTTGACGTCTGTGCGATTCAAAGCCTACTATATAATCTTCCTGTCTTCGACAAACTTATTCAGAATAAAATCTTTTGAAATTGACAAAATTACCAAAATTGACATGATGGGTCAATTTGACGAGAATTACAAAATTGATAAAAATAACAAAAATGATGAAAATATAAAAAGGATACAAATGACAAAAATAACAAAAATGACAAAAATGACAAAAATGACAAAAATGACAAAAATGACAAAAATGACAAAAATGACAAAAATGACAAAAATGACAAAAATGACAAAAATGACAAAAATGACAAATATGACAAAAATGACAAAAATGACAAAAATGACAAAAATGGCAAAAATAACAAAAATGACAAAAATGACAAAAATGACAAAAATGACAAAAATGACAAAAATGACAAAAATGACAAAAATGACAAAAATGACAAAAATGACAAAAATGACAAAAATGACAAAAATGACAAAAATGACAAAAATGACAAAAATGACAAAAATGACAAAAATGACAAAAATGACAAAAATGACAAAAAATGACAAAAATGATAAAAATGACAAAAATGATAAAAATGACAAAAACGACAAAAATGACAAAAATGACAGAAATGACAAAACTGACAAAAATGACAAAAATGACAAAATCGACAAAAATGACAAAAATGACAAAAATGACAACAATGACAAAAAGGATAAAAATGATAAAAATGACAAAAATGACGAAAATGACAAAAATGACAAAAATGACAAAAATGACAAAAATGACAAAAATGACAAAAATGACAAAAATGACAAAAATGACAAAAATGACAAAAATGACAAAAATGACAAAAATGACAGAAATGACAAAAATGACTAAAAAGACAAAAATGACAAAAATTACAAAAATGACAAAAATGACAAATATGACAAAAATTACAAAAATTACAAAAATGACAAAAATGACAAAAATTACAAAAATTACAAAAATTACAAAAATTACAAAAATTACAAAAATTACAAAAATTACAAAAATTACAAAAATTACAAAAATTACAAAAATTACAAAAATTACAAAAATGACAGAAATGACAAAAATGACAAAAATGACAAAAATGACAAAAATGACAAAAATGACAAAAATGACAAAAATGACAAAAATGACAAAAATGACAAAAATGACAAAAATGACAAAAATGACAAAAATGACAAAAATGACAAAAATGACAAAAATGACAAAAATGACAAAAATGACAAAAATGACAAAAATGACAAAAATGACAAAAATGACAAAGATGACAAAAATGACAAAAATGACAAAAATGACAAAAATGACAAAAATGACAAAAATGACAAAAATGACAAAAATGACAAAACTGACAAAACTGACAAAAATGACAAAAATGACAAAAATGACAAAGATGACAAAAATGACAAAAATGACAAAAATGACAAAAAGACAAAAATGACAAAAATGACAAAAATGACAAAAATGACAAAAATGACAAAAATGACAAGAAGGACAAAAATGACAAAAATGACAAAAATGACAAAAATGACAAAAATGACAAAAATGACAAAAATGACAAAAATGACAAAAATGACAAAAATGACAAAAATGACAAAAATGACAAAAATGACAAAAATGACAAAAATGACAAAAATGACAAAAATGACAAAAATGACAAAAATGACAAAAATGACAAAAATGACAAAAATGACAAAAATGACAAAAATGACAAAAATGACAAAAATGACAAAAATGACAAAAATGACAAAAATGGCAAACATGACAAAAATGACAAAAATGACAAAAATGACAAAAACGACAAAAATGACAAAAATGACAAAAATGACAAAAATGACAAAAATGACAAAAATGACAAAAATGACAAAAATGACAAAAATGACAAAAATGACAAAAATGACAAAAATGACAAAAATGACAAAAATGACAAAAATGACAAAAATGACAAAAATGATAAAAATGACAAAAATGACAAAAATGACAAAAATGACAAAAATGACAAAAATGACAAAAATGACAAAAATGACAAAAATGACAAAAATGACAAAAATGACAAAAATGACAAAAATGACAAGAAGGACAAAAATGACAAAAATGACAAAAATGACAAAAATGACAAAAATGACAAAAATGACAAAAATGACAAAAATGACAAAAATGACAAAAATGACAAAAATGACAAAAATGACAAAAATGACAAAAATGACAAAAATGACAAAAATGACAAAAATGACAGAAATGACTAAAAAGACAAAAATCACAAATATCACAAAAATGACAAAAATGACAAAAATGACAAAAATGACAAAAATGACAAAAATGACAAAAATGACAAAAATGACAAAAATGACAAAAATGACAAAAATGACAAAAATGACAAAAATGACAAAAATGACAAAAATGACAAGAAGGACAAAAATGACAAGAAGGACAAAAATGACAAAAATGACAAAAATGACAAAAATGACAAAAATGACAAAAATGACAAAAATGACAAAAATGGCAAAAATGACAAAAATGACAAAAATGACAAAAATGACAAAAATGACAAAAATGACAAAAATGACAAAAATGACAAAAATGACAAAAATGACAAAAATGACAAAAATGACAAAAATGACAAAAATGACAGAAATGACTAAAAAGACAAAAATCACAAATATCACAAAAATGACAAAAATGACAAAAATGACAAAAATGACAAAAATGACAAAAATGACAAAAATGACAAAAATGACAAAAATGACAAAAATGACAAAAATGACAAAAATGACAAAAATGACAAGAAGGACAAAAATGACAAAAGTGACAAAAATGACAAAAATGACAAAAATGACAAAAATGACAAAAATGACAAAAATGACAAAAATGACAAAAATGACAAAAATGACAAAAATGACAAAAATGACAAAAATGACAAAAATGACAAAAATGACAAAAATGACAAAAATGACAAAAATGACAAAAATGACAAAAATGACAAAAATGACAAAAATGACAAAAATGACAAAAATGACAAAAATGACAAAAATGACAAAAATGTCAAAAATGACAAAAATGTCAAGAATGTCAAGAATGACAAAAATGACAAAAATGACAAAAATGACAAAAATGACAAAAATGACAAAAATGACAAAAATGACAAAAATGACAAAAATGACAAAAATGACAAAAATGACAAAAATGACAAAAATGACAAAAATGACAAAAATGACAAAAATGACAAAAATGACAAAAATGACAAAAATGACAAAAATGACAAAAATGACAAAAATGACAAAAATGACAAAAATGACAAAAATGACAAAATGACAAAAATGACAAAAATGACAAAAATGACAAAAATGACAAAAATGACAAAAATGACAAAAAAGACAAAAAAGGACAAAAAAGACAAAAATGACAAAAATGACAAAAATGACAAAAATGACAAAAATGACAAAAATGACAAAAATGACAAAAATGACAAAAATGACAAAAATGACAAAAATGACAAAAATGACAAAAATGACAAAAATGACAAAAATGACAAAAATGACAAAAATGACAAAAATGACAAAAATGACAAAAATGACAAAAATGACAAAAATGACAAAAATGACAAAAATGACAAAAATGACAAAAATGACAAAAATGACAAAAATGACAAAAATGACAAAAATGACAAAAATGACAAAAATGACAAAAATGACAAAAATGACAAAAATGACAAAAATGACAAAAATGACAAAAATGACAAAAATGACAAAAATGACAAAAATGACAAAAATGTCAAGAATGACAAAAATGACAAAAATGACAAAAATGACAAAAATGACAAAAATGACAAAAATGACAAAAATGACAAAAATGACAAAAATGACAAAAATGACAAAAATGACAAAAATGACAAAAATGACAAAAATGACAAAAATGACAAAAATGACAAAAATGACAAAAATGACAAAAATGACAAAAATGACAAAAATGACAAAAATGACAAAAATGACAAAAATGACAAAAATGACAAAAATGACAAAAATGACAAAAATGACAAAAATGACAAAAATGACAAAAATGACAAAAATGACAAAAATGACAAAAATGACAAAAATGACAAAAATGACAAAAATGACAAAAATGACAAAAATGACGAAAATGACAAAAATGACAAAAATGACAAAAATGACAAAAATGACAAAAATGACAAAAATGACAAAAATGACAAAAATGACAAAAATGACAAAAATGACAAAAATGACAAAAAAGACAAAAAAGACAAAAAAGACAAAAAAGACAAAAATGACAAAAATGACAAAAATGACAAAAATGACAAAAATGACAAAAATGACAAAAATGACAAAAATGACAAAAATGACAAAAATGACAAAAATGACAAAAATGACAAAAATGACAAAAATGACAAAAATGACAAAAATGACAAAAATGACAAAAATGACAAAAATGACAAAAATAACAAAAATGACAAAAATGACAAAAATGACAAAAATGACAAAAATGGCAAAAATGACAAAAATGACAAACATGAAAAAAATGACAAAAATGACAAAAATGACAAAAATGACATAGACGACAAAAATGAAAAAAATTACAAAAAATTACAAAAAATTACAAGAATGACAAGAATGACAAAAATTTACAGAAATGACAAAATGACAATAATGACAAAAATGACAAAAATGACAAAAATGACAAAAATGACAAAAATGACAAAAATGACAAAAATGACAAATATGACAAAAATGACAAAAATGACAAAAATGACAAAAATGACAAAAATGACAAAAATGACAAAAATGACAAAAATGACAAAAATGACAAAAATGACAAAAATGACAAAAATGACAAAAATGACAAAAATGACAAAAATGACAAAAATGACAAAAATGACAAAAATGACAAAAATGACAAAAATGACAAAAATGACAAAAATGACAAAAATGACAAAAATGACAAAAATGACAAAAATGACAAAAATGACAAAATAGAAAAAAATGGCAAAAATGGCAAAAATGGCAAAAATGACAAAAATGACAAAAATGACAAAAATGACAAAAATGACAAAAATGACAAAAATGACAAAAATGACAAAAATGACAAAAATGACAAAAATGACAAAAATGACAAAAAGGACAAAAATGACAAAAATGACAAAAATGACAAAAATGACAAAAATGACAAAAATGACAAAAATGACAAAAATGACAAAAATGACAAAAATGACAAAAATGACAAAAATGACAAAAATGGCAAAAATGACAAAAATGACAAAAATGACAAACATGAAAAAAATGACAAAAATGACAAAAATGACAAAGATGACAAAAATTAAAAAAATGACAAAAAATTACAAAAAATTACAAGAATGTCAAGAATGACAAAAATTTACAGAAATGACAAAATGACAATAATGACAAAAATGACAAAAATGACAAAAATGACAAAAATGACAAATATGACAAAAATGACAAAAATGACAAAAATGACAAAAATGACAAAAATGACAAAAATGACAAAAATGACAAAAATGACAAAAATGACAAAAATGACAAAAATGACAAAAATGACAAAAATGACAAAAATGACAAAAATGACAAAAATGACAAAAATGACAAAAATGACAAATATGACAAAAATGACAAAAATGACAAAAATGACAAAAATGACAAAAATGACAAAAATGACAAAAATGACAAAAATGACAAAAATGACAAAAATGACAAAAATGACAAAAATGACAAAAATGACAAAAATGACAAAAATGACAAAAATGACAAAATAGAAAAAAATGGCAAAAATGGCAAAAATGGCAAAAATGACAAAAATGACAAAAATGACAAAAATGACAAAAATGACAAAAAAGACAAAAATGACAAAAATGACAAAAATGACAAAAATGACAAAAATGGCAAAAATGACAAAAATGACAAACATGAAAAAAATGACAAAAATGACAAAAATGACAAAAATGACATAGACGACAAAAATGAAAAAAATTACAAAAAATTACAAAAAATTACAAGAATGACAAGAATGACAAAAATTTACAGAAATGACAAAATGACAATAATGACAAAAATGACAAAAATGACAAAAATGACAAATATGACAAAAATGACAAAAATGACAAAAATGACAAAAATGACAAAAATGACAAAAATGACAAAAATGACAAAAATGACAAAAATGACAAAAATGACAAAAATGACAAAAATGACAAAAATGACAAAAATGACAAAAATGACAAAAATGACAAAAATGACAAAAATGACAAAAATGACAAAAATGACAAAAATGACAAAATAGAAAAAAATGGCAAAAATGGCAAAAATGGCAAAAATGACAAAAATGACAAAAATGACAAAAATGACAAAAATGACAAAAATGACTAAAATGACAAAAATGACAAAAATGACAAAAATGACAAAAATGACAAAAATGACAAAAAGGACAAAAATGACAAAAATGACAAAAATGACAAAAATGACAAAAATGACAAAAATGACAAAAATGACAAAAATGACAAAAATGACAAAAATGACAAAAATGACAAAAATGGCAAAAATGACAAAAATGACAAAAATGACAAACATGAAAAAAATGACAAAAATGACAAAAATGACAAAGATGACAAAAATTAAAAAAATGACAAAAAATTACAAAAAATTACAAGAATGTCAAGAATGACAAAAATTTACAGAAATGACAAAATGACAATAATGACAAAAATGACAAAAATGACAAAAATGACAAAAATGACAAATATGACAAAAATGACAAAAATGACAAAAATGACAAAAATGACAAAAATGACAAAAATGACAAAAATGACAAAAATGACAAAAATGACAAAAATGACAAAAATGACAAAAATGACAAAAATGACAAAAATGACAAAAATGACAAAAATGACAAAAATGACAAAAATGACAAAAATGACAAATATGACAAAAATGACAAAAATGACAAAAATGACAAAAATGACAAAAATGACAAAAATGACAAAATTGACAAAAATGACAAAAATGACAAAAATGACAAAAATGACAAAAATGACAAAAATGACAAAAATGACAAAAATGACAAAAATGACAAAAATGACAAAAATGACAAAAATGACAAAAATGACAAAAATGACAAAAATGACAAAAATGACAAAAATGACAAAATAGAAAAAAATGGCAAAAATGGCAAAAATGGCAAAAATGACAAAAATGACAAAAATGACAAAAATGACAAAAATGACAAAAATGACAAAAATGACAAAAATGACAAAAATGACAAAAATGACAAAAATGACAAAAATGACAAAAATGACAAAAATGACAAAAATGACAAAAATGACAAAAAAGACAAAAAAGACAAAAAAGACAAAAAAGACAAAAAAGACAAAAATGACAAAAATGACAAAAATGACAAAAATGACAAAAATGACAAAAATGACAAAAATGACAAAAATGACAAAAATGACAAAAATGACAAAAATGACAAAAATGACAAAAATGACAAAAATGACAAAAATGACAAAAATGACAAAAATGACAAAAATGACAAAAATGACAAAAATGACAAAAATGACAAAAATGACAAAAATGACAAAAATGACAAAAATGACAAAAATGACAAAAATGACAAAAATGACAAAAATGACAAAAAAGACAAAAATGACAAAAATGACAAAAATGACAAAAATGACAAAAATGGCAAAAATGACAAAAATGACAAACATGAAAAAAATGACAAAAATGACAAAAATGACAAAAATGACAAAAATGACAAAAATGACAAAAATGACATAGACGACAAAAATGAAAAAAATTACAAAAAATTACAAAAAATTACAAGAATGACAAGAATGACAAAAATTTACAGAAATGACAAAATGACAATAATGACAAAAATGACAAAAATGACAAAAATGACAAAAATGACAAAAATGACAAATATGACAAAAATGACAAAAATGACAAAAATGACAAAAATGACAAAAATGACAAAAATGACAAAAATGACAAAAATGACAAAAATGACAAAAATGACAAAAATGACAAAAATGACAAAAATGACAAAAATGACAAAAATGACAAAAATGACAAAAATGACAAAAATGACAAAAATGACAAAAATGACAAAAATGACAAAAATGACAAAATAGAAAAAAATGGCAAAAATGGCAAAAATGGCAAAAATGACAAAAATGACAAAAATGACAAAAATGGCAAACATGACAAAAATGACAAAAATGACAAAAATGACAAAAATGGCAAACATGACAAAAATGACAAAAATGACAAAAATGACAAAAATGACAAAAATGACAAAAATGACAAAAATGGCAAAAATGACAAAAATGACAAAAATGACAAACATGAAAAAAATGACAAAAATGACAAAAATGACAAAGATGACAAAAATTAAAAAAATGACAAAAAATTACAAAAAATTACAAGAATGTCAAGAATGACAAAAATTTACAGAAATGACAATAATGACAAAAATGACAAAAATGACAAAAATGACAAAAATGACAAAAATGACAAAAATGACAAAAATGACAAAAATGACAAAAATGACAAAAATGACAAAAATGACAAAAATGACAAAAATGACAAAAATGACAAAAATGACAAAAATGACAAAAATGACAAAAATGACAAAAATGACAAAAATGACAAAAATGACAAAAATGACAAAAATGACAAAAATGACAAAAATGACAAAAATGACAAAAAAGGCAAAAAAGACAAAAACGACAAAAATGACAAAAATGACAAAAATGACAAAAATGACAAAAATGACAAAAATGACAAAAATGACAAAAATGACAAAAATGACAAAAATGACAAAAATGACAAAAATGACAAAAATGACAAAAATGACAAAAATGACAAAAATGACAAAAATGACAAAAATGACAAAAATAACAAAAATGACAAAAATGACAAAAATGACAAAAATGACAAAAATGGCAAAAATGACAAAAATGACAAACATGAAAAAATGACAAAAATGACAAAAATGACAAAAATGACAAAAATGACAAAGATGACAAAAAATTACAAAAAATTACAAGAATGTCAAGAATGACAAAAATTTACAGAAATGACAATAATGACAAAAATGACAAAAATGACAAAAATGACAAAAATGACAAAAATGACAAAAATGACAAAAATGACAAAAATGACAAAAATGACAAAAATGACAAAAATGACAAAAATGACAAAAATGACAAAAATGACAAAAATGACAAAAATGACAAAAATGACAAAAATGACAAAAATGACAAAAATGACAAAAATGACAAAAATGACAAAAATGACAAATATGACAAAAATGACAAAAATGACGAAAATGACAAAAAAGAAAAAAATGACAAAAATGGCAAAAATGGCAAAAATGACCAAAATGACAAAACTTGACAAAAATGACAAAAAGACGAAAATGATAAAAATGACAAAAATGACAAAAAAGAAAAAAATGACAAAAATGACAAAAATGACAAATATGATAAAAATTATAAAAATGGCAAAAACGGCAAAAATGACAAAAATGACAAAAATGACAAAAATGACAAAATTGACAAAAATGACAAAGACGTCAGAAATGACATAAATGACAAAAATTTAAAAAAATAATAAAAATGACAAAAATGACAATAATCAAAAAAAATGACAAAATTCCAAAAATTGCAAAACTGAAAAAGATGACAAAAATGACAGAAAATGACAAAAATTTCCAAAACTACAAAAGTGACAAAAAATTCATAATTGATATAAATTTCTGAAATGTCAAAAATTCCTAAAATGACAAAAATTTCCAAAATGACAAAAAATTCTAAAATGATAAAAATGACAAAATTGACAAAAAATTCAAAAAATGACAATATGACAAAAATGGTTAAAACGACAAAAATGCAGAAATGAAAAAAAATGATAAAATTGACAAAAATGACAAAATTGACAAAATTGACAAAAATGACAAAACGACAAAAATGACAGAAATGACAAAAATGGAAAACTTGACAAAAATGACAAAATTGACAAAAATGACAGAAATGACAAAAATTAAAAAATTGACAAAAATTACAAAATTGACAAAAATGACAAAAATGGCAAAAATAACACAAATGACAGAAATGACAAAAATTACAAAACTGACAAAAATAACATTATTGACAAAAATGACATAAATAACAAAAATGACAAAAATGACAAAAATGACAAAAATCACTAAAATGACAAAGATGACAAAAATGACAAAGATGTCAGAAAATTACAAAAAATGGTAAATATGTAAAAAATGACAAAAATTACAAAAACGTTGACTTTTTTAAACTCATTTTCTTCTTTGTTTTGAAATAAACCACCACTAAACTGATTAAAAGACTGAACACAAAACACCGACTTATTTTTAATTAGCCCGTTGAATGATGCTGAAGAAATCTCAGTACCCCCAAGATTAATATTTGTACTGCTCCAAATGAGCCACGTTATTATTATCTCACGAACAAAACAGAACAACAACGAAAATAACGACATCTGAAAATGACTCGTGACCAAGATGCTCTCTTATCATTTAACTTCGCCCCTGTTGATCATTATCTCATTATTCTATTTATCAAATGGTTGAAGGTTGATTTCTCCCACCCACCACAACCTCTGGATGGATCGAGTTGGATCGGAACAGGTAATTTGGGGAACGACGGACGGACAGGCCGTAATGGGGCTCGTTTTGCCAGCAGCAGTACTACCTACTGAGAGAAGTACGGCCAAATCAAAAACAGTCTGCCGCGTGCCGTATACGGAACCGATTAAACTATACTAGAGGCACTACGACGCGCCGGGTGAAAATTGAAATTTCGATTTTGATCTTTTCCGTTCGGTGGAAAATTGATGCTGTTTGGGAAAAGAGAACTGACTAGGAAGTCGGTTTAAGGTGAGGAGAGCAGTTAATTTTAATCTCCCTTCTTCATTGAGCCAAATTGCCGTTTTCATCTAACTGGGGGGAATTTTGGGCTCGTGGTTCTCTTCCATCATTGCAGGAAAGTTCGGGTAAGTGGTTGAGCAAGTGATTGGGTGGGGGTAATAAGGGCTTATGTTTTCTCAACTAATTAAATAAAAATTATCAAATCGGTGCCAAGCAAATTGGCTTCATTCAAGTGTACTGCTCTCTCATTTGAACAGTGGGGAGCCAACTCTTCAAGTAATGGAGAAGCATCGTAACCCCATCTCCCCTACGAACGAAACTAATTGAAGTTTCTCGTTCTCGCTTATTCGGCAATCGTTCAGTAAAGGATCATGACATTATAGTTAGGATCGAATATCGAATGGCAGCATCATTGGAGCATATTGGAATTAGATTTTTCCCTCATTTGAACATGCATATTGATAAATGCAATTTATCAAAATCGAAAGGTTAATTGGGTAGTTAAAGCCTAATTTAACTGTTGACTGATTGGGCCCAAATTTGTCCTGAATAGATTCCAATCGATAAACCATCTCGAGAAGAGTTCTGTTGATTGTTCTGTCAAAAATCACATACTGAATCAACCCGGTATTTCTAACTTAGTTTTTGTCAAAATTCATAAGCGAAGTATATTCATCCATGGATGGAAAAGTTTTTTTTCTCTCACCATCGTTTTTTTCGGTACGTGATCCTAAATGTTTCTACTGGCTTATTTTTTCCTATCTTTAAGCGATGCTGAGGTTGCGGTTTTCTTCGGCGCATTTTTGGTACCTACTTGTTTAGACTTTTGTCTTGCCCAACTCATCGGAAAAGGATAAAAATGTTTATTTTATGTTAACTCTCATCTGCTGCTAGTTGATTTCTCAATAACAAATATAACGACTTTCACGCATTTCACAAGGGAAGCTGATAAAAAATATTTAAATAAAATAGTGGACTTGTTTTATGAAGTTAGATTGTAGGTTAAAGAGATTATTCTCAATATTGGAAACATTAACAATCGTGAAATGACGTTGTAAATATTTTGTTGAAAACATTTATTTGGACTGTTTCTTATTTTGTAAAATTTTCAAAAAACATTTCGTTTTTGTTTATGTGTAAAAAAATTTCTCTCAACTACTTTTTAAATGATGATTTTTTATGTGTCACTTTCCTATTTGTTTGAAGTATTCTTCCTTACGAGCGACCTTTTTTGGATTTGACCGAAATCTGGATGATGAAACAGCACATCTCCTCAGCTTCGTTCTCCAGGATCCATTTGACGTCGTAGACTCGCTGAAAGAGAATCATAGAATTTTTTAAACAATATTTTGCTTAGATGTAATTTGAAATTATTGCTGATTCAATAGTTTTTTCTGAACACATATTAAGAGAAGTACAACGCTAGAGTAGGCTTTGATTTTTTTTTGACATCACATGAATTTTATTCGAGCCTCTTGAATTTTTTTATTCAATGAAGTTTTGAATGTTGGATTAAGTGTTTTTTTCCGGATGTTTTCCTTCTAAAACGTTTGTCAACCACTTATGCAGTTTATTGTGATATGGTGAACAAAATATTTCCCCAGCTTGGGTGATCAATTGGAGTCAGAGAAATTTGCCCGCATGATAGTGAATTTTCCTCCTGATCTGTCGCTGTTTCTTTGGGAAAGTCCTCCAATATTGAGTTGGCCAAAAAGAAAAAGTTTTGGAAAAAAAATCTACCAGGGCGGATTACTGCTGTTACTTAGGAAAAATGGAACATCCTAGTTAGTAAATAGTCCCTCAGATCCTTCGCTGTTTACTTGGGAAAGTCCGCAAATACCCAGGATTTCACCAAATTCGACTGAATATTCATTTTGTATATTGACCCAGAAAGCATACCTGTCTAAAATTTCAGCTCAATCGGACTTTAAAGAAATTGGAAAAGTCAAAATTTTAATTTTGATTTCAAATGACTTAAAACTAAAACTGCATGAAATATCGTGATCTGGTGTTATCTTGGAAAAAAAGTGTTGGCCAAAAATCGACTTTCTGAGAATTTTGATATTTTACGATTTCCTTTGAGTCCCTTTACTGATTTTTGAGGGTCGAAAAAACGAAATGTTGAGCGCTTGAGGCACCCCTAAATCAAGTCCGGTTTAGCTTAGTGTTACCATATCCTTAAACGCCAAAAAGAGTACATTGAAATATTATTTAAAAATATTTAGGAGACACGGTAGAAGCCAGGTTTTGGACACTCAAATAGTGACAATTAGATGCTAGTGATGTGATTTTCCTGGCAATTACGACTTTGAAAAAATACTTTTTCTAATCGAAAATTATCGTTTTTTGTTTTTTTTTCATTTTCTTGCAGATTTTTAGTGAAAAGTCAAAGAGTCAATTTTGTCGGATTATTTGAAGAGATTTATTTTTATATAAAGTTATTTTTATATAAAGGCGATCACATTCGATTTGTGTACGTGTCTTTTAAGCAAATTGCCATTGTGCTCATTGCTTGTTGTTTGAGCACTAATTGCATATTCAAAGGCGTTGATTGTCTGCACAGTTTATCTCGACGCCTGGAAGAAGCCTTACGAAGTTGCTGTATCTTGCTTATAGAAAAGTACTGCATACGAAGTAGCAAACTTGTTTTTAACGAAAAAAATAGATTTTAATCGATTTGTGATGCTTTTCATTTTAATTCATCGTTAGCAGAACTCAACAAAGTAGGGAAACCTGAAGTACCGTGCCAGGAATGCATAAAGTGTAACATATCTTTCGGACTTCCTGTACAAATAGGAGCGTAAACTTAAGAATTGGAAGAAAAAAAATCTGATAAAATATTTTTCAAGAAAAAAAAAAGAGTACATTCCGCAAAATTATGCGCTGCAGTCTAATATTGGTTCTAGACCTGGTACAAGGTTCCATGCCAAATTTAAGCCAGATCGGACCACGGCAAGAGGTCGCTCAACGAGCCGGAAGATTGTATGGGATTTTGAGACATTTTGTTCGGGAGGAACATGAAAACCCAGTTTTTTTATCAATAACTCTGGTCCCCTTCGGCCGATTTCTTTTGAAAACGGGTTTTCTGAAAGCCCAAGTTATGACAAATATTTCATCCGAAAACATTGCGTTTCGATTAAAGTTAACATAAAAAAGTTATTAGGCTTCAAAATTGGGCTGACATTTTTAAGAATGATATTCACCACTGTTAATGAGGCTTCAAAATGTCCGACCACCCCGACCGGAACAATCAATTTGAAATGCATGCCATTTCTTAAAATCATGACTGATTCAGATTATTTTTGTTGCGTTAGATTGTAAATACTCAGATTTTTCCAATATTTGGTCGTGGAAAGTATTCACGTGACAATTCGGGGAGTAGTCCAGGCGGAACTTGAAGGGAGAATTATGTTACTTATTTCCATCATCTTATTTTCAAGTGAAAATGACCCCCCAGAACCCCGTTTTCGCCGAAAAATTCTCATAAGCTAAGTGTAATGATTATGAACAATTTTGCTAAACGACGAGGATAAATTTTTGACCGTTTTTTCTTAAATTGGATAACCACAGGGGCTAAGAAACATGACTTTTTCCGGTTGGTATGCATGCCACACTTCAATCATTTTTTTTTAATTTGGAAACATTTTAGACTGACTCAAGGCTACATTTCTTTATAATTCTTTCTAAAATTCAACTTATACGAAAAGTAAATATTGTACATATTTGAACGCCTTTGTGGTTTATGTTTCATTTCTTCTGCCTAACATAGGATTTTTTTTAAATCGATTCAGAATGGTTGTATCAATCAAAACCCCCAGATCGGAAAACACATAGACCAAAGATTTCTAATGCTGCCTTAATGTTAATTTTTCGAAAAAATTTTCCATTTACAGTTTTCGTTCGTTTCTAAGATTTTCCGCAATGAAAGAACAAAAATTAACAAGAATTATAAAGAAATGTAGCCTTGAGTCAGTCTTAAATCTTTCCAAATAAAGGAAAAAATGGTTAAAGTGTGGCATGCATTACAACCGAAAAAGTCTTGAAAGTCATGTTCCTTAGCCCCTGTGGTTATGCAATTTCAGAAAAACCGTTAAAAAATTTATCCTCAACGATGAAGTTTTTTGCTTAGCAAAGTCGCTTAAAATCATCACACTTAGCTTATGCGCATTTAACAGCGAAAACGGGGTTCCGGGGTGTAATTTTAACTTGAAAATATGATGAAAACAAGAATTAGGGATCAAGTAATTTGATTCTCCCCTAAAGTTTCGCCTGGACTTCTCCCCGAACTATCACTTCATCTATGCCAGGGGTTTTCAGATCGTGCCCCGCGGAGCACTTGGTGCTCCGCGAAGCATTTGAAAGTGCTCCACGACGTACGCAACGAAAATCATAAACCAACCTTGATCAACGGTTTGGTAGAAATCGATCGAAGTCAATTGGAAAAACAGCTGATCGACTGTCAATCCATTTCAATTTATTTCGATTAGGTTTCATTGAACACACCTATACTAACGAGCCTATAGTAAACAAAGAGACGAAATGTCACGATTGGAATTTTTGATTTTCTGTCAATGTCATTCCAATCGAGCAAAACCAAGCAGTCTTGAAGGCAGACCTACAGCAGGGTTGTAAGCTCATTATTTCAAAAGGGATAAGATTGCGCCTCTTTGTTTACTATAGTTTCTTTAACCTATACTTGTGTTGTAAGCAGGGATGCCGGGTGTTGAGGATAAAAAATCTGGGCAATTTGGAAAAAAAAGTCTGTGTATGTGCACAAGGAAGATCACAAATTTGGTACCAAAAACCATTTTGACGATGCGTGTGAGTGGGGGGTTGTTTGTGTGGTTTTGTATTCGGGTTATTTTCGAGTTTAGAACTGTATAACATACACTGTTTCCTACCACGTGTCATGCCGATCTTATTTCGAAAATTAAGTTTTAATGAATGATTGGTGATATACCAAAGCATACATGGGAGATTTCTAATATATTCTGACACTTCCGGATCATATCCGATACATGAATATTGATTTCATCACTCAATTTCGAAAGTCTGTAAAATCTGGGAACTCTGAGCAAAAATTTGGGCAAAGTCTGTGTCTGCCCATATATCTGGACGAATGGTCGAAAAACCGTGTTTTACAGGAAAATCTGGGCACCTGGGAACCCAAGTTGTAAGGACTTTAAGCGCGTGCCACAGAAACAGAAACAAGCAAAGAGCTGTTGACAAACAACCTCAACAAGCACACTGTTGAGTTTGGATTTGTTGTTTTAAAATTCCAGTTAAAAAAAAATTGGGGATTAGAATCACCATGGATCGCTTGTAAAAATACGGAAAATTTGCAAAACCAATGGTTCCGGCAACAATGCGCCGACATGTTGATAAAGTTCATCCGGAGTACGGATGTAAGCCGCGCGATTTTTTCGAGCGTAAACGTGAAGAGTTGTCATTGATTCAGAATAACATGACTAATCGCTGCAAAATGAAAAGGCTATTCTGGCGTCGTACTTAGTAAGCTTTCTCGGCGAATTTTCGATATGGCTGAAGATGTTGAAAGCATTTTAGATTCTAGATTGAAAACTTCAAAATTCGCCATGCAACTTGACGAATCCATAGATGTAGCAGGATTAGCATTCTGATAGTATTTTTCGCCATCAAGGTTCTAAATGTTTCGAAGAAGAATTGTTCCTTTACAAACCGTTACCAACTTCATCAATGGGGGCTGAAATTTTTAAGTTAATTGATGATTATGTTACGGACAACAATATTTCATGGGAAAATTGTAATGAAGTTAGAACGGACGTTGCGAAAATGAATTTCAAATTTTGCCCGATAAAAAACTGACACAAATTGAACCAAACATGATATAGCTTGCCAATCGAAGAAAGCGTATTTGTTCTATTCAAATCATTGATTTTTTTATTTTAATAAAACAAGACTATTCAAAGAATAGCCATTCATTACTCGTTTTATTGACTACGATGACAAGACTCATCTTATTAAAACGAAAAATACCATTAATTTTTCAAAACTCGGGTTTTTCATTCTTTCAAAAATGCAGGTGCTCCGCCACAATTTTTGGTTTTGAAAAGTGCTCCGCCAAGCAAATGATCTGAAAACCCCTGATCTATGCTATCAATCTAACACAACAAAAACAATCTAAATCGGTTATGATTTTACGAAATGGCATGCATTTGAAATTCAGTGTTCTGGTCGGGGTGGTCAAACATTTTGACGCCTTATAAACAGTGGTGAATATCATTCTTAAAAAAGTCAGCCCAATTTTGAAGCCTAATAACTTTTTTATGTTAACTTTAATCGAAATGCAATGTTTTCGGATACAATATTTGTCATAACTTGGGTTTTAAGAAAACCCGTTTTCAAAATAAATCGGCCGAAGGGTGCACTATGCGGTTCGAGGCGGCAAAAAATCAAAAACTGAACTTTATCGGATCGCTTTTTTATTTTTACTAGTTAATAACTTAATATTTAACTAAGATATTCCTAGTTTTTCAACTCATTATCTTGAATACTGAACGCACCACAGACATCAGACTTTGGAAAATTGAAAAATGTATATGATGAAGAAAAAATTTTAATCACATACATTTCTAGGGAAAACATGTTTTTCTTAAATTTAAAGTACACCATATGAAAGCTTATATTAAAAGCTATCATTTGAACCATTCAAAATTTTTACACACTAAATTGATCTATGATAAAAATGAGTGAATAATTATTTTTTTCAAAAGTCAAAAACTTTAAAGCCTTGCCAAAAAAAATCCCCGCATTTCCCCATACTCTTTTCACTATCAAGATCTAGTTTAAAGTCCTTAAAATACAATGAAGGAAATTTCAGGCACCTTAAAGCACCATTTTTAAAGTTATAGTCAAATAAAGCTGAAATTATCATGCAAATGGGTAATTTTTACCCATTAATGAGTATTAATTCAACAAAGTTGATGTTGGTTTGTCAAAAAATTGTTACTCATGATTGATCAATCATTTCACACATTTTTCTTTTGAGTTTCATGAAATGTCTTGATGCTATTTATCATTTAATGATCAATTAGTCCAAAATTATTTTAAGTTAGTTAAAATAGTAATTTTCATACAAAATTTTCAAAAATAACAAAATAGTCCAAAACACCTAATCATACTTTTTGCCGCCTCATTGTATGGAACTGCCTCATAGTGGGGTGGTGTAAATGAGCACCATGATGGAGACATGTATGTGAGTTTGGTTGCCTTGTGTAATTTATCTTCGAAGAGAAATGCTTTGAATGTTATTAGAGGTTTTCTCTCTGTTGTCCAATTAAATTTTGCTTATTTAACATATAAATCAGAATTTGTACGGATATTCACGGATATAGTTTTTAAAACCTGAACACGAATTCTGTTTTCAATTTTCATACTGGGCTCCAATTTTAAATTTAAAACTGCTTAGATTTTGAATTGTTGATTGCGATTACGAGTACGATTTTCTATTACTTTTACTAAAAAAAAATAATGCAGAAGGTACAAATAAAGAAACTATAGTAAATCAAAAATTCCAATCGTGACATTTCGTCTCTTTGATTACTATAGGCTCATTAGGTACAAAATCCCCTAATGAGATGAACAAATCTAGAGTTTGTTTTGATTAGGTCGTATGAACCAACATAAACAGAATTGAGTTATTCATAGCAAACGATTGAAAAAATTAGTTTCATTTGATCAATGTATCAATTTTGGAACTTGATTTGAATTTAAGACGTATGATAACTTTCTCATTTTTGAGTGCAACTTGGTGTTAACGTCGTTTTGCGCAGCACTGGATTGTCGTGATATAAAAGGATGCATAACAACTGGTTTTCGCGACGTTTTGCATTTTGAAGTTAAAGTTAATTTGTTTAAACGGGAATCGTTTGAAAGAGTTGTTCTGACTATCGCAGTGAAATAATTTTCTTCATCTTGTCACTGGGTAAGTGCAACCATCGTTAGTGTTATATCTAAACTTTTCTTTTCAGTCTGAGAATTTTTCTCCGAACAAAGGGCAGCCAAATATAAAAGCTTTGGATGAGCTATTCCTGGGATTTCTGCACTCCTTTTAATGGTTATCAGAGTCACAGATTCCAAGCTGCCGCACCGATTTGATAAGGAGATTGCTCCACTCCAATGTTAGAGACTTGGACAAGGCCATCTCACCGATTCTGTAGAGCACATATCACCCGCAGACAACGCTTCAGGGACTCAAACGTAATTCCTTTTTCTTTAATCCTCTTTTTTTTCAGATATAGAGTTATGTTAAGTCATGTTTTAAGACAAAACAAATCAATTTGCCAAAAACGTAATGCAAAAGGTCATCAGTACTTGTTATCCCGAACATATAATTTTATGCCTGTTTATCTTTCTAACTGACATATTTCTCATCTATTGTCGTAAGGCATACCAATTTTCATACAATAATGAGTCACATTTGAATTACAAGATTTGAAAATGTGTTACAAAACTTCAGCAGCGGTTTTTTTAACAAGTCGAGAGGGTCATACAACTTAATCAAAACAAACTCTAAACATATTCATTTTTATCACGTTATAATCATGACATTGAAAGCTGTTTTTCGATGTGGTAACAATATTGATCTATTTTTTCACGGTTGCCATTGAAAATGAAAAGTCTCCTAGCAAAGCATCCGTGCATCTTTGTAATTTTGTGATGATTTTGCTTCTCAAACAAAAATTGTTCTTCGAACCTTTTCACATTGGAATAGGTAAAAATGCTTTTGATTTTCATAATGAATCCAGGATTGAGCTTGTACGTTCTTGGAGATTTATCACAGCGATTAAAGCATGAGAACAATAATATTACGCTAACAATTTGGAGTGGCTTCTTGTATCCATTGTCTGTATTTCTAAAAGAATTTCTTCTCAGGACCATTGTTTGATTTTCTAATTGAATTGTTTTCGATTGTTTCAAACGACTTTCCCTAGAACCAGAAACAAAGGAGTTTAAATTCAAGATAATGATGACCAGAAATATGACATCTTAAGTTATCTGTAGATGCGATTGACGAAAATATTATTATCTGAAAGATCACAAAAGTACAAAAACGGTCGTCTCAAAACAAACTTCGATCACAACTAGATGTTTTGTACAATAACTGATCACTTCGAGGATCAACGATCTGATAACGACTAATAATGTATAACTTGAACTCATCAGGAAACAGTTCCTGATAAGCACCAGTCACAAACTTACCGTGGGATACTTCTTCTGAATGGGCAAATCGTACGAGTAGGATTGTTTGGTTCCCGACTGCAGGGGACAGCTGGTGTATTTGCATCCCTCACTGTCCATTCCGGCGAAGGGCAGATCCATGGCCGTTTGGGTCCAGAAAGCCTTTGCGGTGGCTACTTGGGCATCAAATTCGGGAGTATAATCGAACGCAATCGTGGCATTCGTTCCCTTCAACATGGTGCAGGGTTTGTTCGAGGCCGACTCAGGGCACGGGTCGATACGAACCTGGTGAACCTGACATTTTGCTGCGAAACGAATAAAAAACAAAACGACCAGTTACCATCCTTGCTTCCAGTGGCCGAGAGAGTTCATAACACCCGTTAGCGATAAGCCTCCAAATGGGAATATATGATCTTTGCCCCGACCTCATTCGCGGAGTAGAGTTTTCGTTTGAACTGAACTCAGGGACTTACTAGTTTCCTTGCAGTTGCTGAATTTCACAATTTCGGCACTGACAGCGACGAAAAGGGCACAGAATATGATAGCTTTCCAAGAGTGGTTCATTTTAACGATCCAGAAAAGGAGACGTCTGCCCGTTTGTAATGACGATCGCATGAAGACTGACGACGAAAAATAAAACGGACAACAGCAATCGATCCGGTGTTGTTGGCTTTTCGGAAGAAACCGTCGTTATCGCTTTTCGAACCTGTTGTGTTGTTCTTTCTGATTAAACACATGATCCGATCCGATGTATAATGTGAGTAAAACTGTTTATTTCAACTTATACCTATCAATGAGTATTTGTAATCGGAGACGAAAGTAAGGAAATAAAAACTGTCTGAGGAATGAATTGCTGTTGTGGGGAATATGTGTCGCTATGTCTACTAGAATACAGTAGTAATACTATTCTTAGAAGAGTACGATTCAAGTATAACACTGGTAGTATGAGTTGTTGTTTGAAGTATTTAGTACAATGAACGTTTATCCATTTCTTTGGCTTTGTGTAACACGTGCGCACACACATAATGGTCGTCCGTTCGAATCCCTATTGGCTTTTTACACAATACAGAGCGTTGTATCTCGACAGAGGGAAATTTGCGCCTCCTGAAGAATTCTCAGACGAGGTCCTAGCGGGATTCCCATCTTTTGCAGTCTCTCCTCTCCTAGATAGGGCAGTTCGATCATACCGACTCGTTCGTTCTCAAAAATTGGAGCGTATTTCTAAAAAAAAGTTATTGTCAGATTGTTTTTTGTAATTTTAATAAAGAGCTTACCTCGTAACCAAGCTTTTTTAAAAACAACTTCATCAGAGGTGGATCTTCCCCGAAGAATTTTGTCAGCTTCTTCACTCGCCTTGGGTTGGTCAAATTCATTGGTTCCTTCGAACTTGTGTTGGCATTTGCAGCTGCTGCGCTTGCATTCAGTGGGATATGGTGCATCGATTGGGATCGCAGCATCGCCATATCATTGCGGATTTCTTCCAGTTCCTGCGAAACCAGATGCTGAGAGCGCATCTCGGAAGACAAATGTGCTACACTTCTAGCCAGTGTAACGACGTGTGATTCCAGTCGCTGGAAGCGTTTGTTTATACCACGGATATCACGAACCTTACGTCGATCGTCTGGCCGTCGACGATCTCGTATTGGACGACCACTGACCGAACTTGAAGGAAGTGACGAAAGACTACCGTGGCGTCTTCTTCGATTTACGCGCTGATTAACGTCAGCAGCAGCCATTCGATGACCCAACATTTTGAGCACCTCACTGTACATGGATTCGAGACCCTCCAGCTGGTTACGTATCTGCTGTAAGCCTCCATCGGTTTCTGATTCGCTTACCGATTGACCAGCATCCCAGGGACCTCCCAGCAGGGACTCCAAATCCAGAGATCGAGTCGTGTTCGTTACAGAAGCACCGTCCGTATCTAATCCGAATACTGAAATAATCAACGAATATAAGAATCAACTAACAAAACTAAACAACTTCCAACTTACAATGTTTCTTGAGCATACTCTGTTCCTGCTTCTTACTGGTGGCCGACAGCTTCAGGTTGTGCATATAATTTTGGATTGTACTATTAGATGGATGACCCTTGGAGGGTCCAATGGGCTGGGGATTTTTACTAGCCCGATTATACGTATCGGTGCCATATTCCTGTTTGGAGTGGTGACCTTTTGCGGCTAGCGATTTGTTGTTGTTGTTCATACTGGTCAGGTTGGGCCCGTTTGGTGTACTGTATTGGACGGGCACGTCCGGCGAAACAGGTGGAAGTGGTGGAGACATCGAAGAAGCACTCTCGGACATTGTGCTTTCGGGTCTTATCATCATTCCCTTGATTCCGGGCTCCAGGATGTTTCTGAGTTCTGCATCGACTACGTCAATCTGGGGATGAATAAAACAAATTATTAAAAAATGTGATGATTTTTTTTTTAAATTATGAATACAAAATTATTAGAAACAAAGGTGTTTGATTGAGATTCTTGATTATTATTCCAAGATCTGCATACCAGATTAAATGCACCTTTTTAAATTCTGAATTTAATTATCTGGTGCGTGCTATAGCAGACGAAAGCGTAAGTTCTTGGACAATTCAGTTTCACCTCGCTCTAGAGAAACTGAAAGGTCGCTGAAATTATTCAACAAAGCATTCGGGATGAAGAGGGTACTCATTTGAGAGGGTACGTGGCAAAGTGATAAACTGAACATATCGGAAAAGGTCATTATGTAGACGATCTTGAGACCAATAGCTGAAATTTGCCTGAGCTTAGAATAGGTGTGCTACAGTAGACTGAGTCGATTTGAGGTCATTTTTGAATTTCTCAAGCCCTGGGGTCTAAAAAGCTTCGTATTGGTCCAAAACTCATACATGATTTTTTGCAGAATTTTTGAGTTACGTTTACATGAGTAAATTTGAACTTTTAGGTTTGTATAGAAAAATTGAATATTTTGTACTGAAAAATCAACATCATTTTTGTTTCTTCTGTGTAACCGAGCCAGCTGATGGTTTTTGTGCCAATTTATAAAACTCCTAAAGGAAATTTACCGCTGAACAACTTTGTTGAAGATCGTAACTTCGTATCTTACTAGGCAAAAAAGTTATTAGCTCTTTAACTCATTAGCTCATTCAACTGACATCACTGCTGGGTGCCTAGCGAGGTATTGCATGACTACCCAAGCAACAATTTTAGTTTTCTAAGAACCTAGAAGGGTGCTATAAAACTTCATGATAAACCAATACTAAGTTTTGTGAAACCCTTAAAAACACCTATAAAACGCTTATAAGTGTTAAAAGGCCCATCTACGGGAGGTTGTGAAGAGCGAAATAAAAATACAAATCACTTATAAGCCCTTAAAGTTTTAAAAAGACTTTATTAGGAGTTATTCTAGATAACATTCGCCATGAATAATTTTTGACTTCCTCCCTATTCCATCTCATTGGCTTGAAAAGTATTTTATAAAATCAAAAATATTGTGTTGGAAGTGTTATAGTTGTTTGCTGTTTGAATTTATTATTGATTCGTTGAGATTTGTATTTGATTGAAATATTATTGTTTAAGCTGAACAGCTACCAAAAATCAATGCGCTTGAAAAAAATTCGAACAGTTTTAAACAAAACTAGCCAATAAAATGCGCGCTTCGATTGCGTTCTATGATACGAAACTTTATTCCGTAATTAATTCACTTAAATCAGTAGAAACATATTCCAAATCTAATATTTTTCCACTTAAAATGGCGATTCATTTAAAACTCTTATTGATTTATAAGAAGCATTTATAAATCAGGATCCTCTTGAAGAAATTATTTTAAGGAACAATTATACTTTATCAAATCAATTTTGCTTTTCATATAACCCATCAATCCACACAGATTTTTCTCAGACCAAATTTTTTGGACAGAATAAAAAATAGACTTTTTGTGATTCTTTTAACCAATTAATATTTATTTCATCACCTTGATAAGAGAATTCCTTGCTTGAAACAGCACTTGAGGATCCGAAATCAATTCCGTTATATGTTCCACGTAGAAGCATTTTAAAGCAATTAGCTCCGTCCGGCGCGGCTGCATATAACAGGACCCATCACCGTTTATTTTGCACTGTTCCGTTCATTCAATCAAAATTTTCCAGAATGTTGACCTCAGGTACTTTAAGCATAAAGATTCAACAATATTTTATACATAACAAACAATCGTAATAACCTGTCAGCCAAAAGAAAAAAAAACAAATCATGGAATTTCGATGTGCTTGCCTCTACTGCCTTAATGATAAATGACGAAGCTGGAAATAAACGAAGCATATCAATATTTGTGCTAAGCTTTTCAGTTCTGTATTGACAATATCACAAACTTACCCATATTTTTAACTTCCGTAGTCTAGAGCAGGAGTTTTACAAAAGATTTTGGACATTTTAAAGCACAGCGATTCACAACGCAATGAAAAAACCACAACTTGAAAATATTCAAGCAGTTTGTTTACATTTCATTCCTCCTGTCTTTATTTCTAGAGTTTTTTTTGATTAAGTCGTATGAGCCACATGACGTGTTTCGAGAAAATCGGTGTTGAAGTTTCGCAACACATTTTTTATTGTAGTATTTAAAGTATGATTCAGAAAGATCTGCAAATTTAGTATGCGATACAAAAATAAATGAAAAATATGCTACTGTGTTCGTTATGAGCATCAGTTTAATTGTTTGAGCAAACATGCACTTGCGACCTTTTGCATAACACATTTGGCGCTAACGTCGTTTAGCAATTTTTTAAATTTTATTCAAAACCGTGATTCTATTTGTTACTTACTTCGCAATTCCTGTTCAGATACCGAATTTAATACTAGCGGTAGCAGGATGCAGCAGTGACATGTGGGAGTGGCCGCTCAGAGGGTTGCGGAATCGGGCTACTTGAGACTGTCCTTAAGAAAGCATTCTTGAACGTTGATTTTACATCGCTGATTACTATCTGGTGCCTCCGATAAACCCAGGAAGTGCGGAAACACATCAAAAGTTCTAACTTATTTTGGCTGCCTCTGTAGTGAAAAAAATGTAAGGTAAACATTTGCTCAGCCTAAAAGTTATGTTTATCTAACTTACCAGCAATAAATTTGAAACATTTTTTGCACTTATAAAGCTAAGAACAACTCTTAAGAATGATTCC
Source organism: Uranotaenia lowii (assembly GCF_029784155.1). NCBI lineage: Eukaryota > Metazoa > Arthropoda > Insecta > Diptera > Culicidae > Uranotaenia > Uranotaenia lowii. The sequence goes on from NC_073692.1 coordinate 431,009,679, forward strand.
CATTGCTACTTTTAATTTTCCGGCTCTAGATACTGCACTTTCCGCGAAAATGCAAAAGGACTCATAAACCCGCTCGCCGAACTGTTATTTTGGGACCTTTTGCATGCACGACAATGCAAAGCAACGCAAAAGGACGTTAAAGCCAAATTGCACTAAAAAATAAGAAAGTCATTATACGTCATAAAATCAAATGTTAATGTTAAAGTTATTTATTGACTGAATGAAACCAAATTTTTATCTAACATAGAATACGTGTTTATCAATGGTTTGCAGTCAATAACTAATTTTTGGTTATGATGGTTCTTACGACCTAATCAAAACAAACTCTAGATTTGGTCTTTATGAAGTCATTGCCCAGAGTAAATTGCTTTTATTAAAACTTTTGGGGTTTGCCACAGGCATTTTGTTCTAAAAAGGGGTATTTAAGGGATTTTTGATAGACAATTTGTATTTTGACGAGTCAAATAAGATTTCTCATAGTACAAGTTTGTTTACATTTTGTTCCTCCTGTCATTATCTTGTCTTCATAAAGTCATTAACAAGAGTATACACTGTCATTAAAACTTTTGGGTTTTGCCACAGGCTTTTCACTCTAAAATAGGGGTATGAAAGGGCTTATGATAGTTAATTTGTATTTTGACGAGTCAACTACAAGTACAATTTTATGGTTTTATTCTGAAGTATTTAAATTGCTTTATAAAACCCTTGGAAACCCTTATAAAGAACCTCAAACAAAGTTAAATTATGATTTTTATAAAAAGTTGTATAAAGGTTTTGTAGCTGTCTGGAAGGACATTTATATAGCGTTCTTATTAAAATACACTCGAAGGTAATGAATATTTTACTAATCTTTTATAAAACACAATCGCTGGCATACAAAACCTTTTGGAATTTAAATTGTTGCTTGGGTACTTTTCATGTAGTACTTCGCGAGGCTCCAGCAGTGATGTAAATAGAATTTATTGTTAATCAATGCGAAAAGACATACCTCTGTTAAAGAGCTAATAACTTTTTTGCCTAATAAGATACAAAGTTAATATCTTCAACAAAGTTGTTCAGCGGTAAATTTCCTTTAGGAGTTTTATAAATTAGCACAAAAACCATCAGCTGGCTCGGTTCCACAGAAGAAACAAAAATGAAGTTGATTTTTCAGTACAAAATATTCAATTTTCCCATACAAACCTAAAAGTTCAAATTTACTCATGTAAACGTTACTCAAAAATTCTGCAAAAAATCATGGATGAGTTTTGGACCAATACGAAGCTTTTTAGACCCCAGGGTTTGAGAAATTCAAAAATGAGCCTAAATCGACTCAGTCTAGTGCTACAGCCCAGCTCAAAACGCATGAACAGCAAAAGAAGCTTGCAAAAGCTGACATCGATAGGGCTAGAGTAGGAGTCGGTAACCTTTTTATCTCAAAAGAGCCAAAAATTTCATTTTTTTTTCAAAATTTCATTTGATACTAATGTTATGAATTCGTCTTGGTATATCTTTGTACCTGATAATAATCAAATTTTCGTAGGTGATGGAAAGTATTAGAGAAACATTAGGTATCATAAGGGGTGTGTCACATCAAATTGCATCACGGAAAACACGCTGTAGAAATTTAATTTTTAGGAATGATATCTTCAGCTTTCGCTTATAATCCTATAAAAGTGTATAGATCACGTTGGCCATGCTTCACTGTCAATTTTTCGTAAATTTGGGAAAATGTCGTCGAACGAAATAGAGCGTCGTGAATTAATCCTACGCACTCATTTCGAGAAGCTGAAGTTGTCACATCGGGACATCGGTAAGATGCTACGAATCGTCCAATCCACGGTCAGCAGAGTACTAAAACGATACTTCGAGAACCTAACCATCCTGGATGTCGCCAAAAAGCTGAGCTTGTCAAGTTAATTCGTCCAGCGGACCAAGCAGCAGGAGGGCCTGCGTACATACAACAAGGTTCAGAAGACCGCGAAGACAGGCAAAACATGGTGGGGAAGACGCGACCCCGGAAGCTGTACACCGAAATGCAGACGAAGCCGCATTGCCTGGTGCGGCTTGGACGACAAAACCTACGTCAAAGCGGACTTTCGTCAGCTGCCGGGCCTGTTGTTCTTCACGGCAGTGAACAAATTCAGAGAAACTATCCAATTTTGCCAATAAGTACATGGTGCGCCTAGCGATCTGCTCTTCGTATAGTGCTTACTACCACTATTGAAGCAGCAGGAGGGCTCGATCATCTTCTGGCCGGATCACGCTTCGTGCCACGATTCAAAAGACGTGTACGAAGCGCCAGAGCTTCGCCCAATAGAGAAATTCGAGAGAAAATGGATTTCTGTTAAAAAAAACTACAACCTGACGTTGTACAGAACCTTATGGACGGAGTAAAGAAGAAAGTGCGCGCATACGGGCTTGGGCTCGAAGTATGAATAAAAAGAAAATGCAAAAAGTTGTTTAATAGTTTCTATTTCACTGTCTAAAATTTTCAAAAGGATCGGTCTACTGGGCGAATTTCTACAGCGTTTTTTCCGTGGTGCAATTTTATGAGACACACCCTTTAGAAAGAAAGAACACAAGCCGTAAATATCATGAATTTTTCGAAAAAGGTACATTGGCTCAGGTGAAGAAGTGCTACTCAAGGTTCCGAGCAGACCAGTTACACATTTTTTTAATTTACAAGTGGTTTTATTCAGATATTTTGCTTATAAAGTTATTTTGTGCCGGAGGTAACAGGCTAATTAATCTGTTTTTTTTTTTCTAATGTAAATTTAAAAGCTGTATTATTAATATAATTCCTTGTTCCCGAGATAATGAATATTGCACAATGCACCAAATAAAAGATTGCATGGAACAAGTAATCCAATATAACTGTACAATTTTGAGGATCTCCTACTTTCAAATGAACCAATTACGACGGCGACCAAGTCCGTGTAGTCGAGAAAGGAAGTGAAGCACGTGTGATGATTTGTTTTGCGAAGACCGGCTGTACGCCATTCCTCTACAACTCTCACGCTGATTGTTTGAGGGTAAGTAAGCGTGATGTGGCATAGGAATTATTTTGGTAAATCACTACTCCTACACTCCTGAAATGACTAAGTTTCTTATTGAAACTCCTGATTAATCCTAGAGGCCTTTTAAGGGGGGGGGGGGGGGGGGGATAGGGTCTAACGGGTATAAAAAAAACACAATTTTCACGATTTTTTTCTGGAGCTATCGTTCAAACAAATGTATTCAAATTTTTTGCATTATACAAAGCATTGTTAAAAGGACATTTAATAATTTTTTCGTAGAAAAATATTGATAAATGAGCTGGTGACGGAGCATTTTCGAGGATGCCTTTTAGAAAACAGGATTTGCGGTGGACACTGTATCTCAGCACAGAATCATCTGAAGTCAAAAAATCAGAGCGAAATATTTTTAATAGATGTTTTTCTGAACCCCAACGTTTTTATTTAACTTAAAAATATTTTTATGAAATTTTTGTGGCTGTTTAAACCTTGAGTCCCTTAACTAAGTATGCACACACTTAAAAAAAATGACTTTTAATCACTTTTGTAAGTAGTTTTTACCATTTACGATTTTTAGCGCTAGAAGTGTTGAAGTATAAAAAAATTAATATTAAAACCATCGTCGATTATTTGGAAATCAAACTCAAAATGATAAATTTAAAAAAAAACGCACTTTTTTTTTGGAAATTTTCAATGGATAATTTTAAGTTCAAACAAATAAAACCACGTTGCAACTAATTCTAAAGAGGAACTCGTCACTTGATAAAAAAGCTGTTACATATATTCTGCTATTTATCACGCATTAAATAATTCATATAACTTCCAAAACAAACCAGATTTTTGACGTGCAAAAGAAAACTCATCAAAATCAGTGGTAAACCAAAAAAAAAATCATTTTTCACTGTTATGAACATTTTCCGAAAAAACTTTATAACAAATGAGACAGTGTTACTTAAAAGAAAAAATTCACATTTTTCGAGTAAATTTTCAAAAAAAGACAAAAACACGTCATTTTCTACCATTTGAGAAACTATAAGCTTTTATAGTTAAATTAGAGAAGAAAAGAAGTAAGAAGACTGCTTCAGTTCGGGATGATAGAGGATCGAAGTAGTCAACGACATGAATATGACGTGTTTTTCCGAGCTCCTAATTTTCTTCAGTAAATTTGAAAAAAAAAAAAGGAAAATTTGAAGAAATCAAGTGAAATTATCGTTATTATACCGATCTGGATGGGCTGAATGAAGCAACCAAAGTGTTTGGATGAATTCTACGGGACTGGCCACAATCCTAAGCCCCCAGCGTGCCCGTCAGATAATCAGACAGGCGGTCAGCAATTTCGAGCGAGCTTATCAAGCGGCGGAAACTGGTTCCATCTCTGCGGGTTGTAGGACTAGCAGTACAGCACCGATCAAATCTATACATCTGTGAAAATGGTGTTCCGTGCGTCCTTTCAAGCCTGATGCTAAGAAATTCTTGGAGAAGTAGCAAGAAACCCTCAAGCTAAGTATTCAGAATTTTATCTACATTTAAATCTGAAGTTTTAACTTTTGCAAAAGGTTTTTTATATTCATAAATCAAATTTTTATCTTAAATTGGAATTCAGCTAATAGTTAGTTACTGATTTAAGAATTTTTTTTGGTAGTCTTACAAAAATGAAACAAAATTTCTCATTGATTAAGATCAATTAGATTCAGAGCGGAAGATAATTTTTTATAGTTTAATGTTTCGAATCAAAGGAAACACTCGCTAACTTTTGTGCTAAAGTTTGAGCAACTTTAGATATAAGTTTCTACCAATGTTTCGATTGGCTGAAAAGTTTGCATCGACTGTTAGGAAATTTTGTTATTTTATTTTGTTTTTTTTTTCTATTAGAGATTCACCTTTGTTGGAACTATGGAAATAACTTTTTAGACATCTAACTACTTACGCAATGTTTGTCAAGAAAATGATTTTATTTATTAGTCGCGAAGAGGGCTAAAATACATTTTTTTTTGTCTCGATAGGATTTAAAAAATCAATAATTTTCAAAAATTGCAGCTCTGACTGAAGAAATTATTTTGATGATAAGTAACTTGCAGTTTCAATGTTAATTGAAAATAAACTTTGCATGAGGCCTTACTTGAGGATAGATATTTGGATGAGCGAGTCTTAAATTAATTATCCTTATTCTTCATTTTCATTTGCTAGAAATGTATAGGGCTCAAAACAGGTTAAACAATAGATTCAGTTAAAAGTTTAGGGATTTAAAAAGATTTGAAACTATACATAATGAAACCTTTAAATGGCACAATCAAAGAATGTAAATTAAAAAAATAAGAGAATTTCACTAAATAGTCCATTTACTCATTCAGTTTAGTTTACAGTTCGAATCAAGAGTTTCAATAGGAAACTTAGGCATGTCAGGAGATCAGAATAATTAGTTTTGAGTGGCCACATCATTTACCAAAATGATTTCCATGCCACATCCCCTTAATCCCCAATCAATCAGCGTGAGATTTGTGGAGGGATGGCGTACAGCCGGTCTCCGCAAAACAAATCATCACATGTGCTGCACTTCCTTTCCCTCTATCGACTACACGGACTTGGCCGGCGTCGTTATTGGTTCAATTTAAAAAAAAAAGGAGATTCTCAAAACTGTACAGTGAGATTGTATTGCTTGTTCCCAGCAATCTTTCATTTGGTTCATTGTGCAATGTTGATTATCTCGAACCAATCACGGAGTGCAACCATTATGCCATTGGCCAGGAGGGGCCGCAGGTGGACCGTAGTTGGTAGCAAGCTCAAGCTCAAGCTCAAGAAGACTGCTTCAGTTCGAGATGTGGCCAAAAAAAGGGATCTCAAGGTGAGTTTGGGTCTAAAGACATATAAAAAGCAGAAGAAGGCGAAGCGGAGTCAAAAACAAGCTGCTTCCGTCAAACCAACAATTCATAAATTATACGATCAATTCGATGTGCGTTATTATCGACAACGAAATCTGTTGCAAGTCAGATTATAAAATGCTTCTGGGTGACCAGTATTACACTGTTCTGGATGGCCATAGTGTTGACGACACGGAGAGATCAATTTTTGCCGAAAAATTTGGTAAAAGTGCAATGGTTTGCCATATGTTTCCATACACCATGCTTTTCGAGCCATTCGTGACCACTGACACAATGAGCGAATCCTTTAAAACTTGGGCCCTTACTAAATAGTATTTGAGAAAACATGTAAAGCCTGCAGATTCTATCTAAAACTGCAAATACAAATTACACAAACGTATTACAGGACAACTTTGCAAATCATTGGAAGAAAGTGGATAAAATCGTCCCAAATCAGTCTATGCTGAGGTTAATAAGCAGTCTTCGATCGATCACTGGCCTTCGATTGTCTGGAATCTGATTTTATTCTGAATGACTTAAAAAAAAGTCTATAGAGAACATAAAAGTGAAATACAATCAGGATTTGCTCCTAAATTGTGTTTAAACTGTTCATTTTAAATCGTGGTTGTATACATAATGAGACACCGTACACACTCCTTTTTGGCACTCTAAATTAAGTTTGAGCGTAGTTCAAAACATAGTTCGATTCTATGAACTTAGAGCACCTGTATCCGCGGTCCAAACAGCCGGTTTAGACCCAAATTCCGACCCGAGCAACCGCACTGGTGATCCATTATACCAGTTTAAACTCAACTTTTTTAGAGCTGGTATAAGGATTGATCCAAAACTGATGAGATTTGGATCCAATTTGACGCAGTTCCAAACCGTTTGACAGTTAATGGAACACGAGCGCAGTTGCCAGTTTTTTTTTTATTGGATCGGATCTAATTTCTTTGGTTTAATTCTTGTATAAATTAGACCCAAGAATAGACCACGAATACAGATGCTCTTAGAGCACCAACAAAATTAGAGCAAATCTATTGAAAAAAGCTGGCAATCCCACTCGTGTTCCATTAACTGCCAAACGGTTTAGAACTGCATCAAATTGGATCCAAATCTCATCAATTTTGGAGCAATCCTTATACCAGTTCCAAAAATTTTAAGATGAAACTGGTATAATAGAACACGGATGCGGGTGCTTGGGTCGTAATTTGGGTCTAAACCACCTGTTTGGACCACGGATACAGGTGCTCTTAAGTTGAGTTCCATTTTTCCTCCTTGCGATGTTTAAAAACGAAGTTCGCACTGCAAACTCAAAACTAATCCCATTGGTGCCGAATGACTTTTACCACCACTTCTACTAGCTTTGCAACTTACCCACTCTGATTCCGATTTGCTGCGGCTCCGATCGACGGCCTGATCGATCACAGTCATGCTGCTGCTGGTTTGCGGTGGCAGTGCTCCACCTTTTCGCCCGCTGGAATAGGCTGCACTGCCCCGGCCCGAGTCGACATTCGAGCTATGATTCCCGTTCCGATCGTAATCGGAACTGGAGATGGAATCCACCTGCTTATCCCCTACAGCGTTGTTGGTTATGGTTCCGGTTTGCACCACGTGCGAGGAGTCGTTAGCAATTTGAACTACCGTGTTGTTGTTGTTAGTTCCATTGGTGTTGTGATGGCTAAGTTTCTGACCAGAGTGTGCTTGCGCTGAGTGAGGAGTGTTGTAGCTGGATTCACCAATGTTGATCGTTGTATGGGCTCCACCTCCATGACCACCGTATTGGTGTTGTTGCTTCGGGACCGGTTGATGAATTCCGTCCGAATATTCGGCCAAGATTTTGTGTTTGGACTGAGGCGTCTGTTGATAATTTCCGTGAGCCGTTTGCTGAGGTGTTTGTTGGCCACCACCCGAAGATTGAGGATGATTGTGGCGATAGTTGTGGACGTAGCTTTGCTGCAGTTGTCTATTGTGCTGCTGCTGTTGCTGTTGTTGTTGTTGTTGTTGTTGTTGCTGTTGCTGTGACATTTGAGGAGTTTGTATATTGATTCGGCCGTTGTTATGTTGCTTAAAGCCACCATCATCACTGTCGGTGCCGTCTATTTGGGGATTAAAGTTCGTGATGTTCTGAATAGGTCTAGGACCCATATTATCGGCAGAGAGCGTGTTGAGCTGGGGTTGGGACATTGCCTTCATACTGCGGAATCCTGATAAGGTATCAGCGTTATAACCGTCTGCAGGATCGGCAAACTTCTTGTGGTAATACAGTGGCGAATCGCCACGTGTGTTTGAACTCCACAGATTGATGTTCGATTGAGCGTGGTTGAGGTTGTTTCCACCGGTAATCTGGAGGAACGATGACCCCAGACTGTCCGGTTGCTGTTGTTGAACCATCGAGGAGACGTTATTCAGTTCGTCAGCTCCTTCGCCGTTATCTTTCTTGTTGAACTTCGACGAGATCAGGTCCTTCAGTTTGTGGTAGTTTTTCGAAACGGATTTCTTCACCGTTTCCTTATCCTTGGAAGAGAGATTTTCACGTGCCTCAGCAAGGGCTGTTACGTCTTCCGGGAGACGGACAGCGTTCCGAGGGATGGTTCCGGTGATCGATGAGTGGATCACTTCAATCTGGGCTTGGTTCTGAAACACAAAAAAGACAGCACAATTATTCATTGATTTTGGAACATCTTTACGACATGATTGATTATTACCAAAACAAAGAAGGCGTCGGTTTGAAAAGAAGCACGTGTTGTTAAGAAGATGTCAACTTTCCAATCATAATAATCAAATAGTCATCCTAATTTTGCTTTGTGTGTACATGTTTGATAATCTTGCCCGTTCTCGATTAACTACAGTTTTGAAATTGCAGTGCTGAGAGTCTGCTGAAATCTGAATCTGAAATCTGAATCTGAAATCTGAATCTGAAATCTGAATCTGAAATCTGAATCTGAAATCTGAATCTGAAATCTGAATCTGAAATCTGAATCTGAAATCTGAATCTGAAATCTGAATCTGAAATCTGAATCTGAAATCTGAATCTGAAATCTGAATCTGAAATCTGAATCTGAAATCTGAATCTGAAATCTGAATCTGAAATCTGAATCTGAAATCTGAATCTGAAATCTGAATCTGAAATCTGAATCTGAAATCTGAATCTGAAATCTGAATCTGAAATCTGAATCTGAAATCTGAATCTGAAATCTGAATCTGAAATCTGAATCTGAAATCTGAATCTGAAATCTGAATCTGAAATCTGAATCTGAAATCTGAATCTGAAATCTGAATCTGAAATCTGAATCTGAAATCTGAATCTGAAATCTGAATCTGAAATCTGAATCTGAAATCTGAATCTGAAATCTGAATCTGAAATCTGAATCTGAAATCTGAATCTGAAATCTGAATCTGAAATCTGAATCTGAAATCTGAATCTGAAATCTGAATCTGAAATCTGAATCTGAAATCTGAATCTGAAATCTGAATCTGAAATCTGAATCTGAAATCTGAATCTGAAATCTGAATCTGAAATCTGAATCTGAAATCTGAATCTGAAATCTGAATCTGAAATCTGAATCTGAAATCTGAATCTGAAATCTGAATCTGAAATCTGAATCTGAAATCTGAATCTGAAATCTGAATCTGAAATCTGAATCTGAAATCTGAATCTGAAATCTGAATCTGAAATCTGAATCTGAAATCTGAATCTGAAATCTGAATCTGAATCTGAAATCTGAATCTGAAATCTGAATCTGAATCTGAAATCTGAATCTGATATCTGAATCTGATATCTGAATCTGATATCTGAATCTGAAATCTGAAATCTGAAATCTGAAATCTGAAATCTGAAATCTGAAATCTGAAATCTGAATCTGAAATCTGAATCTGAAATCTGAATCTGAATCTGAAATCTGAATCTGAAATCTGAATCTGAGATCTGAATCTGAAATCTGAATCTGAAATCTGAATCTGAAATCTGAATCTGATATCTGAATCTGATATCTGAATCTGAAATCTGAATCTGAAATCTGAATCTGAAATCTGAATCTGAAATCTGAATCTGAAATCTGAATCTGAATCTGAATCTGAATCTGAAATCTGAATCTGAAATCTGAATCTGAAATCTGAATCTGATATCTGAATCTGAAATCTGAATCTGAAATCTGAATCTGAATTCTGAATCTGAAATCTGAATCTGAAATCTGAATCTGAAATCTGAAATCTGAATCTGAAATCTGAATCTGAAATCTGAATCTTAAATCTGAATCTGAAATCTAAATCTGAAATCTGAATCAGAAATCTGAATCTGAAATCTGAATCTGAAATCTGAATCTGAAATCTGAATCTGAAATCTGAATCTGAAATCTGAATCTGAAATCTGAATCTGAAATCTGAATCTGAAATCTGAATCTGAAATCTGAAATCTGAAATCTGAAATCTGAAATCTGAATCTGAAATCTGAAATCTGAAATCTGAATCTGAAATCTGAATCTGAAATCTGAATCTGAAATCTGAATCTGAAATCTGAATCTGAATCTGAAATCTGAAATCTGAATCTGAAATCTGAATCTGAAAACTGAATCTGAAATCTGAATCTGAAATCTGAATCTGAAATCTGAATCTGAAATCTGAATCTGAAATCTGAATCTGAAATCTGAATCTGAAATCTGAATCTGAAATCTGAATCTGAAATCTGAATCTGAAATCTGAATCTGAAATCTGAATCTGAAATCTGAATCTGAAATCTGAATCTGAAATCTGAATCTGAAATCTGAATCTGAAATCTGAATCTGAAATCTGAATCTGAAATCTGAATCTGAAATCTGAAATCTGAAATCTGAAATCTGAATCTAAAATCTGAATCTGAAATCTGAATCTGAAATCTGAATCTGAAATCTGAAATCTGAAATCTGAAATCTGAATCTAAAATCTGAATCTGAAATCAGAATCTGAAATCTGAATCTGATATCTGAATCTGAAATCTGAATCTGAAATCTGAATCTGAAATCCGAATCTGAAATCTGTAATCTCATATTTCAATTTTGAAATCTGGATACATGAAACCTTAAATCGGATCTTTGATTCGGGCATTTAAATCTTAAATAGGATTTTTTTTCAAAGTCTAAAACTTGAAGACTGCGGTCTAAAACTTGAAGTTTCAAATCTGATTCTCAAATGAGGTGTTTAATGTTGTTTGTTTTTTTTTTCTAGATTTTCTTCTATCAAACACAATTGAATTCAAAGTTTTTATCCCGTGAAATGAAAATATCTTTCGAAAGTTTTTCCTCGAGCCGCCCGGTAAAAGTTTTAAGGTAATTGAAATAAATGGCTTCCGGAATCGGAGAGGGATCAAGCGGAGCAGAGCAGAGAGAGAACAGAAACGTAACCAAGAATGTTTCCGGAATTGAATTGGTTTTGAAGTTACTGGCGGCGAAACCGAAACCACGAGAAAATTCAAACATGCAATGAGGGCCTAGCTACGTGTGGTGTGGCTACCTATGGTTCTGGCTGTCTACCCTAGTCAAAAAGTTTCCCTTTTTTCCACTTTCTCCCCAATAGGTTGAAAACGGGAAATCCTTTTCTTATTTCTAGCTAGTTGGTGGTCACATTAATATATGGAGAAGAAAGAAATTTCACCCATGTACTTCGTTTTTTAAATATTTAGGGTATTTTCTCTCACTCGGTAAAGCACAAAATAATCTGAGAAAGTTGTACAAACTATTTCTGTTTGATTGTTTCTAGTAACTTGAACAAATTTCCGGAAGCCGCTTCTCTGTAATTATTGACAGAAACGGAATTGCTCAAGGCAGTTTTAGCTTCCTACGCAAGAGTATCGATTTCCAAGCTTCAAAAGGCTTTGCGAGGTAAGAAAAAAGTAAGAGTACCTAAATGATGGGATTCTTCATTCATCTCGTTGACAAACAGCAGCAGCAGCAGCATCAACAAACAACAGCAACAACAATAACAATTAGGTGGAAAACCCTTTTCCGCTCGATATGCTTTTGTTGCCCTTGGAAAATCAGAGCCGGGGCTTCGATGATGCGAAACGGGCAACAACAAAACCGACATCGGTTCGGGTCCGTGAAAAAAGGTCCAACTTAAAAGCTGGAGGACGGACAGCTCAGTGGGAGGGCCAGCGTCGTCGTCGTCCGCGTCGTCGTCTTCGTCAGCGTCAGCGTCGGTTTGTCGTCAAGCGGAAGTGTGAAAATTGAAAGAAAGTACGATTTGGCACCTCTTGTGTGTACCCTGGAATTAGGAATCCTGAGTAAGGACATTTTTTTCTGCCTTTGAGCAACAGAAAAAGGGCTTCCGCAAATTGGCTGATAAGGATCATGTCGAAACATTTAGGTTAGCTACGACGACTGCTTTTCAGTGACACTCTTTCCGAAGGTAGAAAAGGATCAACTGGAGGAGCACCGGCTTTTTAGTGAGTGGGAGTCGAACTGGCTTTATTGTACTACCTTTGTAATGTAGTGTTATTGAGTTTGGAGGTATTTCGAAGTCGGTAGTCGGTATGTATCTATCGTCTCGTGTCTCGTGATGGAATGGACCAGGTCCCGAGTCCCCGGGTGGACATTTTGCGCTCTCGACAGTCGTCCCAGAAATGGGAAAAGGAAAATCCTTTTGTTGTTCTCACTTCATTGTAATAACTTTCCATTCACAGAACTTTATGGTTCTGTACTACCTATTTATTGGTATCTTTTACTCTTTTCTTCTACCTTTCTGAGTCGGAATGGATCGATAAGTTGACCGTTTACTATAAGGAGATAAAAATTCATCCAAATTATGTTAAAGTAATCAAAATTGCAATGTCAAAAAGTGATAATTGATCTTTTCAGTTTTATATTTTTTTATCGGAACAATATTTTTTTAATCACAGATTATTTGCTATATTTTGCCTATTTATATACATGCAAAACTCGACTGGAACCAAATAGTATATTCTAAATTCTTAAACATTATTTCATGGAAAAATGTAGAGTTTTGGTCTGAACCTTCTTAATGTAACAAACGAAGTAGGCGTTTTATGGCATCGCACTTTTTTTGTGTTCGGGAAAATTTGTAATATTATGCATGCAGAAAAAATCCAAAATATGAGCGCTAATAACACTAGTTTACAAAATTTTAAAAAAATCGTGAACTTGATTAACTGACCAACATTTTTAATGTAAAATCGGGCGCTGAATCCGAAAATGAAATTCAAAAAAATCTCAGTAGAACCGTTTTTGAGTTATGCTCCAAATATGAAATTTCGAAAAAATTAAAAAAGTTCTTGTACTTAGATTAAAATATCTCGGACGGCATAACAGTAATTTGAAATCCCTCTTTTGCATATTGAAGGAGAATAAGTTTTCTATCGATCATCTGAACACCGTTTTTGCGTTTGACCGACAGTATTGTTGATATTAGTGACTTTATGAGAAAAAAAATTATAAAAAACGCATTTTTTTAGAGAAAATTTTGTTTCAACGAAAATTTTAGACTCTATGGTAGCATTTAAAAAATCTGATTTTCTTTTGCGTTTAAATGGTAATTTATAACAAAGATTTCAAGTGGTTATTTATCAAAATCGGTTGAAAATTGAACAAGTTATGGCTACTTTACCATAACTGAAATTTTTGGAGTTTTTATTAATTTAACGAACCGCAGTACACTTATCATAGTATAGGAAAAATTAAACATGATAAATCTGACTCGCTCCTAGTCAAAATTATTTATTAGCTTACCAGAAGGTCACATGCCAAGTTTCAGGAAGATCTGACCATAGGGAGGGGTTACTTAAGTCTCAAACGTTAATAAAATTTTGAGGTATTTTGCCCGGAAGGAACGAAAAATACTGGTTTTTCATCAATAACTTTTTTCATCACTAGCTGATTGTTTTTTATGGTTGATTTTCTCAAAGCCTAAGTTGAGACAAATATTTCACCCGAAGACTGTAACTCGATTGGATTTGAAACAGAAAAGTTATTACGGTTCAAAGGCCGCAAATTTTGTCCAACACGCAATGAGTACTTTTTACCCATTGCGTTTTATGCGACAATTTTCGACCAAAATACAATCTTTGAACCGCAATAACTTTTCTGTTTCAAATCCAATCGAGTTACAGTCTTCGGGTGAAATATTTGTCTCAACTTAGGCTTTGAGAAAATCAACCATAAAAAACAATCAGCTAGTGATGAAAAAAGTTATTGATGAAAAACCAGTATTTTTCGTTCCTTCCGGGCAAAATACCTCAAAATTTTATACACGTTTAAGACTTAAGCAATCCCTCCCTATGGTCAGATCTTCCTGAAACTTGGCATGTGACCTTCTGGTAAGCTAATAAATAATTTAGACTTGGAGCGAGTGAGATTTATCATGTTTCATTCTTCCTATACTATGATAAGCGTACTGCGGTTCGTTAAATTATAAAAAACTCCAAAAATTTCAGTTATGGTAAAGTAGCCATAACTTCTTCAATTTTCAACCGATTTTGATAAATAACCACTTGAAATCTTTGTTATAAATTACTATTTAAGCGCAAAAGAAAATCAGATTTTTTAAATGCTACCATAGAGTCTAAAATTTTCGTTGAAACAAAATTTTCTCTAAAAAAAATGCGTTTTTTATAATTTTTTTTCTCATAAAGTCACTAATATCAACAATACTGTCGGTCAAACGCAAAAACGGTGTTCAGATGATCGATAGAAAACTTATTCTCCTTCAATATGCAAAAGAGGGATTTCAAATTACTGTTATGCCGTCCGAGATATTTTAATCTAAGTACAAGAACTTTTTTAATTTTTTCGAAATTTCATATTTGGAGCATAACTCAAAAACGGTTCTACTGAGATTTTTTTGAATTTCATTTTCGGATTCAGCGCCCGATTTTACATTGGAAATGACCTTCAGTTTACTAAGTTCAAAAATGCTGTAAACTAGTGTAATCATAGCAGCTTTGCCTACTAGCGACACGTCGCATACGTCGCGACGTTGGGAATCATAACGACGCATAGCGAGTTTCCTAGGAAACTTGAAGCATGCGATTGATGGCCTAAGGAAAATCAACAGAAAATAACGTAAACAATGTTTGTGTACTATATGGAAATCGCCTACTGGACTGCAAAAAGAATAACAAACCTTCGAATGACAGGAATCTCGCTAGTAAAAAGCGTCGCTAGTAAAACTGTCGCTATTCGGTTTGGTGCTATACACATAATAATTTAGTCGTTTTGAGTACATAGTTATTTTTAAGAGTTGAGTTTGCTATGCATGTCTTGTTGTCTTTTGGTCAGCAAAACAATATCGTCAGCCTGGTCAAGGTCGTTCAGTTGCTCCATGGTTGAAGGATTCCACGGCAATCCTCGGTTTGGTCTACAGTCAATCGATCCAGTCAAGATCTCATCCATTACGATGAGAAAAAGCAGCGGTGACAAAATACATCCTTGTCTCACTCCAGCAGTTACCGGGATTGGTTCGGACAAGACACCGTCGTGCAAGACCTTGCACGAAAATGCCTCGTACTGTGCTTCGATGAGATGGACTAGTTTCTCTGGGACCCCTCGTCGTCTAAGAGCAGCCCAGATGTTTTCGTGGTTCAGTCGGTCAAATGCTTTTTCGAAATCAACGAACACCAGCAGAAGAGAGTCCTGGAATTCGTTGATTTGTTCCAGTATTATTCGTAGCGTTGTGATGTGGTCCACACATGATCGTCCGGATCGGAATCCAGCATGTTGCCTTCGAAGTGTAGCGTCGATTCTCTCCTGGATCATGTCCAGGATCACCCTGCAGAGCACTTTGAAAGTTGTACAGATCAAAGTTATCCCACGCCAGTTACCGCACTCGGTCAAATCTCTTTTCTTCAGGACCTAAACGAGGATACCCTACATCCAGTCGGCCAGGAATGTTGCAGTATCCCAAATGTCAGCGAAAAGACGGAGCAACATTTGTGGTGACAAGGCAGGGTCGGTTTTGAGCATCCCAGCAGGAGTGCAATCGATTTCAGGCGCTATGTTGGATTTCCTGTCTTTGATTGCCGCTTCTATTTCAGCCAGCGAGGGCGCTTTCGAGTTGACGCCATTAATGCAACTACTGTTGGCGCTTCGAGTTGCGGGTTCTGTTGGCCATCGCTATTTGTGACTCGGAAAAGTTGTTCAAAATGCTCAGTCCTTGAGCTGGTCTGTTCGATCTGTCCATAGCTGACCTGGTCGGTCTTTCAGCATTCTTGCTGCATCATTGAAGCGTACAATTCCAAGATATACCCCACTAGCATTTCACTAATGCTAAAACCGCCAACCTTCATCATACTATGTGTGCCAGGTTATTTCACGACCTGGATTCGATCTCATGACCGCTGGCTTAGAAGACAAGGATGCTATCCTCTAGGTCACGATTAGCTGGCTTAGTTCGTGTTAGTTAATCGTTAAGATTTCATGTAATCCATTCTGGCTAAGGATAGTTTATCGTACCATTTTTGAAATATCATATTTCACTTCTTTATCATATTCAATGTAGACCTCGTGTTCACACTTCAAGTCTCGTTTTGGTCTTGTTTTGGACTTGAACTTATACCTAAAAGGGGGAAACAAAAAATAGTCATCGAAGCTTTTCAGCCAATTACTATATTAACGATAAGTCTATATTTTTCAAGTTTACTGATAGGTACACGATTCGACAGAAGTATTCGAGCTTAAGGATTATAATTGGTGAAATCAAGAAAGTTCATTGCATCTTGAAAATAAGTTTGAAAAAAAAGTGTCATAAATCATTCCGAGCTACTGCCGTTCATCAAAATTGTAAATTATTTGTTTGATTACTTTAAATCCGCATTTGAAAGAAGCATCTTCAATTAAATTTGATACTGCCGTTTATTAACCATTCTTACGACCTGTTTATGAGCAGCCTTCACTGCTATTATCCCTGTACCGGTGCAATCTGTTTCAACAATGGGGGGGTGATCAAATCTCGCCAAAGTGAAAAATTCTCCGAAAGTGCTGGCTGCCTGGCGAGAATACCTGGCTTTTATGAATTATTTATTCATCATCATCATTTATGATGGCACATGATACCGGCTCCTTGCCAATGGCAGACACAAAAAAAAAGAATGAAGGAAAAAGAACGAGCAACCCGATTCCGAAAGGCTTTTGAAGTCGGTTCGAAGAATTAATCATGACATGGCGCGAATCTTCGCTAAGCTCAATGGCAACCAACCTCCCCGGCGGATGTGGTGGGCATGATATACTCCCGTCAGGATGATGGTTTTTGCTCCAATTTTGACAGACTCGCCGGTAAATTCTAAAGTGATTAGCACCTCGAATGTACCAACCACCTGAGAAAGTCAATTGGTGTATGATATCCATGAGTAGAGAAATAAATAGCACTCATCATTAACATCAAAAGAAAGGATTATGCTTTTAAGGGAAAATTGATAAACTTTTTCCCAAAAGCAAAAGTAGCAAAACTGTAGTTCGAAGGAAAGTTAAAAAGAAATTTTGAGAATATTCAAAGAATGCCAATCAAAAAAATGAAATTAAATTGATTTCATATGACCTCAAGGCAAGAGACAAATTACAATCAATATAATTTCATAATTAATCATTAAGCTTCCGAAAATCGGAAGAATATGTCTCATTTCCATGATTGTTTCTGTTGACTGGGTTGACATTTTTCGTTATCAGTACAATCGTACGGTATATCCGCCTTCAATGGGACCCAAGTTGTGTGAAAATTGGAAATGCCATCACAAAGTTAGGAGAAGTCACATTCAGCTAAATCTGTTTGCAAGTCGGAATCGCTCATTCTCGATTTGGTAAATCTTTTACATAAGCCCGACCGAAGGTAGAAGCAAATCCCCATTCAACCGAAGAGAGACATAAAAATAACGCTCCAAGCTGCTGAACGAATGTATGTAGGCTTGTATGTCACATTACATTTCCAGTCAGCGTGAAAAAGGTGACGAATTACACTTCCTCGCTGTCAGCTGGGAGTCTTCCAGCAGAGAACGGATTGCTTTAGCAAGGTTCCAAAACCAGATAACCGTTCTATAGTCCAGCGCTTCCGAAAAGGAAAAAAAAAAACTCCCATTCCCATTCCCAGCAAACTCCAAAACCTGAATAAGCTATAAAAAAAAACTAAGACGTGGTGGCATCTTTCAATTTGATTTTATGGGATTTTTCACGGTTTAAGTGTGCCGGCTGAATTTCCAAGCCAAGCTATAAGGCTGGATAAATCATCGTAAAAATGTTCGATAGGTGCCTAGCTAGCTGCTAGGCGCGCGATGTCTTGTTAATGCGGTTTTATGCGTTTGGGTGGGTACCCACCTATACCCAACTACCCGCTTTTACTCATCGTCAGGCGGACTGCGTCAATAAAGTGAGTTTTTTTTTCAATGTCGTCGAGAGAGTATTGAGTCGTGTAACACGACTCGTGTGAAGCTGAGACGAGTTCAAAATCGACGGAATAAACAAGAAATATGTGTACGTAAAATGTGACGCATTTTCCAATCATAAATTACAGGGGAATAATCTGAAACCAATTTAATGTAATTTCCACTACAAATCCCGAAATTATTTTATCATGTTTCGAAAATGCTTCAAATGAAAACGAAGGCGCATTTTGCCAGTTTTTCCATATTCTAAAATAATCTCATATTTAAGTTTGTTTTGGGCGGCGAACGCATTTCTCACTAAACCTACACTAAGATATCTCAACGTTTTTTTTTTGTATAAATTCGTCGTAAGACAGGTAAAATTTGATAAACCAGTTTTTGACGGTCGCCATGGAAAAATAAGAGGTACCTTCAACACCTTCAAATGGTTAAGATTATTAGATTATCTAAGAGAAATGTAACTGATTTGTTCATTTACAATTGCACTTTTGGGATATAGGTCTTCTAAGACTGCACTAGTAATCATAAATGGAGATCCAAATTATTTTCAGTACATGTTATAATGAGTGACGAGCTTATTATCAGGCATCAGGATTTTTTTTAGATTTAATAAATCACCTCGCCTTCCAAAAATAACTTGTTGAGGGATATGTTAAGGATATGTCGCTAATATAACAAACCAAAACTTATGTACTTAGAACGAGCCCTTGAAAGTTTACTCTGCCCCTTCCATGAACTTCTTTCCTACCAAAGAACGGAAGAAGCTGCAATAAACGACACATTTGAAAAACTATTACTCTCGGTATGGAACTATTTCAGAAAAAAAAATCAAACCAAGAAGCATGATTTCAGACATCTATGAATAAATGTTTCAAAATCATGTTCGTTTATGCAGTTTAATAAAACTCAAATATGTACATCAGTTAGTAATACAAAATGGCTGTCCTGAGTAAATCGACTTAAAAAAAAACTTCATTAATGTTACCTATGAAACTTTTAAATATCAAATTTTACCTGTGTATAATTCAAAGTTTCAACGCAATGCAAATAGGCTCCAACAATTATATTCAAACTGAAAGAAATCAGTTGCTTCCAACCCTCCTTCTGAAGCTTAAAGGTTTTAAAGAAAAAGTCTAGAGACCACAGTGTCTATAAAAACGAGACTCTAAGAATAAATAAAAAAATACAATTATCGAACTTTCAAAATTAATCCAATTCTGTAATTTGAAATTAATAGTTTAACTTCCTTTGCGGTTGGGGTCTATATGACCCTAACTGTACTTTCTCGAAGCGATATCTCAGGAACGGTTCAAGCTATTTACATGAAATTTTCTGACTTTTCCTAAAATGAAAGTTCTACAATATCTCATGTTTAGACTTTTGAATAGGGTTACCAGAGTCACTCAGCTTAAAAAGGACAATAAGACAGTTGGGGGAATTTATACGTACTTTTATAAGAGTACATGAACTCTTTTCGATTGAGAAATGGTAGTACTCTTTTTCTTTTTGTGAAATTTTAAAGTTGTATTTTTTTAATTGATAGACATTTTATCATAAAAAACGAACTTATTTTTTCCAGTTTACGAAATATATGTTCCACATCTAATAGGGTGAAATACCTAGTTTTCGACAGTTTTTGCTTGTTTTGTCAGAATAACCAAATATATAAGTTAATTTACTAAAGTTTTGCACCGCAATGATGATTGGTCCTATGAATAAGACTTTTTTTCTATATTCTCTATCTTTTTTATTGATCAAGTTCAGGCTTCTAAATATAATAATTCATTCATAAGGATGGCAAAATTTTAATTTGAATCACGATCCTAAAGAAAAATGATCAGTCATGGATCATGTCATGACAGAAATATTCAAATGATGTGAATGTGAATACCTCGGCTATTCACATGATGGAAAAAATATTCACGCATAAGAAGAATGGGGAATGAACGAAATTTGGAAACCAAATGGAAGCTTCAAAAATGTGTCTAGAAACTCTTATCTCTATTTTCTTTAATGTTTAACTATTGTTATCTAACGTTTGTGAAATATAAAAAATTGAAAATAACCTTAGCAAACAAAAGATCATAAATTCAAACCATCATGTTATGACCGAAATGTTTGAGATCTCAATGACATAATGGAATACTCTTTCTTTACCAAAACAATCATTTCATAGCATACTTTGATTTCGAAAAAAACTCAAAATAACGCCATGTGAGGAAAAGAATGGGTCACTAGTCGCAATTTTTGCCTCATGACTACGACATAATCCCATCCCTGATCAATAGTCTCAAAACGAAGTTTTTAGTATCGTTTTACTTAAACCTTTCGATGGTCTACTTTCCGACATTCAATTTTAGTTTTCGACACCAAATGTTTCAGTTTTTGACAAGAACATTTCCATTTCCTTTGTTTGCAAAAGAATTTGAATATTTGCAAATTCGAATTGCTTGTCTACTTCCCGGCGTTTTTACGCCATGGAAACAGTTTAAACAAAACAGGAAGTTGGGTGTCAAAAAATAGAATATAAGGTGAATTTTCAGCGCTAGTTTTCGAAAGCTAAAAAAACAGTTGAAATTTTATTAAATGTGTAACGGCCCGTAGTAGGCAAAGTTGTAATATTCGGAGTAATGGGTGATACGGTCAAAATGTGGTCAATATCAACTTGACGTATTTCTTTCAATTTTGCATTTAAAAAACCTGAACACTCCTCATTTTGAAGGTGTGTGTGTAGAATGTAGCTGCTATTTTGATTTTGGAATTCACTCTTCAGTTGCCAAAATGCCGTCCAAGGAAGAAGAGCAGCGTATCAAAATTTTGCTCGCGCATCGCGAAAATCCGAGCTACTCGCACGCAAAGCTGGCAAAATCGCTAAAAGTTGCCAAATCAACCGTTACAAATGTAATTAAAGTGTTTGGAGCATGTTTGTCGACAGCCAGAAAGTCTGGATCGGGGGGAAATCGAAAACCGGAAGCCGCTGAGACGACAAAGAGAGTTTCCGGTAGTTTCAAGCGAAACCCTAACCTCTCTCTTCGAGATGCCGCAAATAAGCTGGGTTTATCGTCTACAACCGTTCATCGAGTTACAAAAAGATAAAGAAAATAGGACGGCCAAAGCGCGATCCCGGAAGCTGTGTACACGACGATGCTGACGAAGTTTGACTGCTCCGCCCAATTTAGAAATACTGGGCTATTGTCAAGCGGAACCTAAAGAAGACCAGAAAAACTGCTAAGGACGAGCAGCAGTTCAAGGCAAACTGGCTTTCTGCGGCGAAGAAGGTGTACAAGGTGGCTGTACAAAATCTGATGGCAGGGGTTAAGCGTAAGGTCCGGCAATTCGGATTTGGAAAAGCGGAAGCCTAACTGAATATTTTTCCTGAATTTTATATGAATTAAACTTGAAATAGAAATTTAATTTGATTTTTTAAATAAACGATTTCACCGATTTACACGCGTTTTCCCTTGACCAAATTTTGACCGTATCACCCTTTATATCCAATGCATAACTTGAACATGTATCACGTCAGTCTTTTTGGGAGTGGATCTTTGTGTGCTGAAATTCTATGCTTTTTGAAGACATTATTCTTGACTGCAATGTGGATGGCACATTTTCCTGAACTTTTTACTTATAATTTAACAAAAGAGATAAGTCGTCCCTCGTCCCGTCCCTTTAAATCCCAGTGTACAAATATTCACATTGATAGGCAATACAGTATAGAGCAGTTTATATGGACGTCCCAGTTTAGCAATTTTCGATTATAATTAATTGTCCGCCCTTTAAAACCTCGATTTGGAATATTGCATGACAATCATGCAATAGTAGCAATCCTCTCTGAATAAACTAAATAGAAATAGAAATAGAATTAGCATCAATATAGGAAAAAATGTGAATTGTTTATATGGATTACCCCTTTTGCCCACTCCTTACACAACATTTGATACCCAAAATCTCTTTTTAAATCCCTGTGGGTAAATTTTCACCTCAATCCAATGCATTACAACGTAAATATTGAAAAACAGTGAGAAGTTTATATGGACGACCGCTTTCGCCAACATGTGACCCTAGATTTCATACCAGAAATAAATATCCCGTCTCTCAAAATCTTCATGTGCACAGTTTCATTTCAATCCGATGTATCGACGAAATATCGCGAAAACAATGAAATCAATAGGGACTTCCCTGTTCCAACCCTGATCCAAAATTGAATGCTTGAAATCGATTGCCAAGCGCACCCTTCCCGCCCCCACCCCCTCCCAAAAACTCCCACGCACAAGGTTAATTTCATCTGATAGATAATCACGACAATATCGCTAAGACAGTGAAAAGTTCATATGGACGACCCCTTTGGCCGACCCCTGATCCAAAATTTGAAACCTGGCAGCAATTTCTTATCCCTGAAAACCCCAATGTACAAATTATCATCTCAATCCCATGTATAATAACTTCAACATCGCAAAAACAGTGAACTTTTAGTATGGACGCCCCCTTTTACCGACCCCTTACACAAAATTTGACACCTAAAATCGATTGTTCGTTACTAAAACTTGCATGCGCCAATTTTCATCTCATTCCTATGTATAATGTCGCCAATATAACTAAAAGAGTATTTGTGTAGTACGGACCAGGGACGGGATTATGTCATAGTCATAAGCCAAAAATTGCGACTAGTGACCCATTTTTTTCCTCACATGTCTTTAGTTTAGGATTTTTTCGAAATGAAAGCATGCTATGAATGATTGTTTTGGTAATGAAAGATTTTTCGATTATGTCATTGATCATTGAGATCTCCAATATTTCGGTCATGACATGATGGTTAAAACTGGTCATGAGATAGATCACCAGTGCAATTTTTTGGCTGCTTCATTTGCCAAGCTAATTTTCAATATGCTGTAGTATGACAAACGCTAACTAGCAATAGTATTAAAAAAAATTAAAATAGAGATAAGTGTTTGCTGCGCCTTTTTTAAAGATTTCGTTTGGTTCCCAAATTTCATTCATTGCTCACTCTTCTCATACGTGACATTTATTTACCTCACGTGAATATGAATGGTATTTTCATTCACATGATGGGAATATTTCTGTCATGACATGATCCATGACTAATCATATTTTCTTGGGTATAGTGAGCCAAATTAAATTTCGCCGTCGATATGAATGAAAGAAAAATTTCAAACCTGGTACGGACGACCCATTTTGACGGCCCCTTACACAAAGTTTGATACATGAAATCGATTTCACAATCCGACGAAGAATAACGTCAATATCGCGAAAACAATATATACCTGTTACCTGTACCTGTTGTTTGTCATTTGATAGATTTTCTAGGTGCTGAAAAGTTATATAAAGTTGTTACATCAGATTTCGAAGCCCAAAATAGGTTCGTGTTGGACTGAGTCTCTCGCAGACTTTCATTTTATACTTGGACAGCTTCAATCGAATTTCCATTATGCGAAAAAATAGCTCATTGGAAATTCTGTTGTTTTTAAAAAAAAAGTTAGTAGCATTAGCAAACACCTGCAATCTTCGGTTCCAGTTTTAAGTGAAAATCCGGTAAAAGGTTCTATCAATCATGCCCTCCGCCTTTTGTAGCCCCCAAAAAAAATTAACCCAGTTTATTTACGGCCCCAAAAATCTTTAATTACTTACCCAGGCTTGGGTTTGCTTGGTCGGCAGGTCCGGTCCAACGGCCGAAACGGACGATCGGGACGAGTTCAGTAATGGAATGGTCGTATTTCGGTTATCTTGCATCAACGGAATTTTGGACGCGTTTTTGTTCGAAGACAGCACCAGCTCACGTTCAATCTATGGATGGGATGCCATCGGTGACAAGGCAAAGTAAGGAGCGATCGAAAAGAGAAAAAAAAAATAGCACAAATTAGTGATAAAGTGGTTGCGTCCGGTGGATGGCGCCCAACGAGGCCAACAACAATAACAACAACAACTTACCGGAAATTTACTGGAATGTGTCCTTAGTGGGGTGCTCAATATATGGTGCTGCTGCTGATGCTGCTGATGATGCTGATGCTGGAGGAGGTTCGATGAAGGTTCGATACTGGCGGGAGTTCCCGGGATGGAATGGTCATTCTGCTGCACACCGTACGACGATCCGAGTGGCTGCGGAGGCATTCTATAAGGCGGATTCATGCAGTTGACGAATTTTGGCGGCCCGTGCGTGGGTGGGGTCGAAGCTGCTGCTGCTGCCGAAGAGGAGGAGGAGGAGGATTGATCGAAAACGGGTGCCGAACTTTCATTTTCCACCGCTGCTCAGCGTTCGTACGTTTTTCGGTTTGGTAAGAGCCGCGAGAAGAGATGGAAGAAGAAAAAAAGAGGGAAAAAGCCATGATGATGGTATGCCAAATTGGGTTATGGAGCGCCACTTGCTGCTGGCTTATGTCGAAAGCAATAATGATAACCATTTCTCATTTCAATTTCCTTCTCTGCGCTTCGATTACACATTTTGGAAAACCGGGAAAAGCTTTAGGTTGATGATGCTGCCAGGAAAAATGTTGTGTACCCCTTCAATTTATTGGATTCACTTTTTGTTACCGCTACTTTGACCGCGCCCCTACAGCAGCATAATAATTCCAATAAGATTGTTACGAACGTTAGGGATAGTGAGAGCAGTTAGGTGACAGCCAACGTCAAGTACATTGGCGGAAGTAGAATCAACTTAACGTGATTTG
Source organism: Uranotaenia lowii (assembly GCF_029784155.1). NCBI lineage: Eukaryota > Metazoa > Arthropoda > Insecta > Diptera > Culicidae > Uranotaenia > Uranotaenia lowii. The sequence goes on from NC_073692.1 coordinate 431,034,574, forward strand.
GATAAGCAGAGAGTAAATAAACTGGTGTGATTTATCCCCTTACCAAATATATTATTATATTAGGAATCGTTAGATTACTTTGGACGATTGCGATCGTGAGTAAAAATATTTGAATACTATTTTCTTTAGCTATTATACTCAAGAATTTACACTGTTTGCGCAGATAGCATATCGTTTCACACGATTCCCTCCTAGATTGTTGAGGAAGAAAAGAACAACTTAGAGGTTAGCCAATGTAAGTAAAAGTTAAATGAATTCAACTTGCTATGTATTAATTGAAAAATATAGCTTTTAGCAGTGTTACTAATCCCCGGATTGCTCAAGAGAACCTCCGAAACTTCACCTCAACAAATCTAAAAGATTGGGCTACATTGCGATGTCGACAAATGTTCAAACTGAACCCGGTCACAGCTGCGGAGCCGGCTGCAATCTTCCGGATAACAACCGTATGGTTGCGTGCGACAAATGCGACTCGTGGTGGCACTTCGAGTGCGTGGGCGTAGGAGATAGTATCGCTGAGAAAGACTTTATTTGTCCCCGATGCGCGGCGAAACCCCACGAAAAACAAAACACAATAGTGCCTTCACCGAAATCAATTAGCAGCGCAAAAAATTCTGCCAAATCAGGCGGAAAATTGATGAAACTACGGCTTCAAAAACTTGAGGAGATGAAAGCTCTCCAGGAAAAGCAACTTGATCTCGAACAGCGAAAGCTTGACTTAGAGAAGAAATTCATCCAAGAAAAATACCGTGTCCTTGAAGAAGAAGCAGACGACGACGAAGAAAGACAGAGCCGAAAATCAAATCAAAGTAATTCTAGCCAGATCATCCAGTGGAAGGTGAATCGACTTCTGGGCAGCGCTGTGAACTCAACTATGGTCCCGCAAGCCCAGGAAAAAGTTACCCCGGTGACGACCACTAACGAATGTGACGATTTACCAGTTGGTGCTTCAAATAATGCTGAACCTGCCGTCTCGAAGCAGTCGAACACCTTGGTAACTGGGCCTATTTTTGAGTGTGCTCAACAACTACCAGGTACGAATCTTCCTTACACTACAAACCGCCAGATGTGTCCATCAATGGGTGTGCTAAACACTCATGCGAGTAACTCTCTTAGAGTTTCATTGATGTCGACTGGCGCTATTCCTAAAACAAATCCAATTACTACCACGGGTCGAGGGCCGTCGCATTCACTAACTGGGCCGATCGGTTTGCCCCAAATGACACAACCTATCGTGGCCCCCGCGACACTCCCCGTGTACATTCCATCAGTACCCCATCCCGCAACGATGAGTACTGCTAATAATTTGCAAACTCAGCATACGTTCGCTGACAGTTTCCCGGTTTCCGCGATGCTTGCGCCAGGTGCGACTCTGCCCAACCCGTCGTTGAATCCGTATGAGAATTACTCCACTCCTAGCCACAGTCAGATAGCCGCACGTCAGCTTATGGCCAAAGATTTACCGATGTTTTCCGGGGACCCCGAAGATTGGCCGCTGTTTTCGAGGATGTTCTATAACACGACGCAAGCCTGCGGATATTCAGATGCTGACAACTTAACTCGGTTGCAACGTTGTCTACGAGGTCCCGCTCTAGAGGCCGTTAGAAGTAAATTGTTACTCCCGAATTCTGTTCCATTGGTCATGGAGACCTTGAAAATTCTTTATGGCCGACCCGAAATCTTGATCTTCGCGTTGATAAACAAAGTGAAAAATACTCCGGGGCCGAAACCAGGGAGACTTGATACGTTAATTACTTTCGGAATGACCGTGCAAAATTTAGTGGATCATCTTGCGGCTGGGCAGCACTTTGCACATATGAACAACCCGACTTTAATCCACAAGCTTGTGGATAAATTGCCGGACCAAATGAAGCTTGATTGGGCATTGTATAAGGAACAATTTTTGGAAGATGATTTGCGAGTTTTCGCGACGTTTATGTCAGTTTTGGTCAAGGCAGCAACGGCAGTCACAATAAACGTTGGAGAAAAACCGGATAACCGTAATTCAAAATTCGATAAGCAAAAAGATAGAGGTTTTTTACATACGCACACTACTGACGAAGTAAATTATCCCTCTAATGAGTGGCGCCGGAACGAGTCGAGCTCTGACAGTACAAAATGGTGCAAGATTTGCTTCAAGTCCGAACACAGGGTTCAAGACTGTTCAGAATTTTTGAAAAAGAACTTAGAGGAGCGTTGGACCGTCGTACACTGTATTTCGCTTTGCCGAACCTGTTTGTTCCAACACGGTCGGAGACCGTGCAAGCTTAAAAAAGCTTGCGGAGTAGATGGGTGCGACTATAAACATCATCCACTACTGCACGGATCGAAAGCTAACCAATCATCGGGAAGTTCATCCGGCATGGTAAACAATCATCGCCACGGAAGCCAATCTTCGCTATTCCGCATTCTTCCGGTGACATTATCCAGCAGAGGTCGTTCGGTGAAAGTCTATGCATTCTACGACGATGGGTCCTCTCTGACTCTGTTAGAAGAAAAAGTTGCAAATCAGTTGGGATTAGAAGGTGAAATCGGAGTGTTATGCTTGACTTGGACGGCGGATGTTACTCGGGACGAGGTTGGTTCCAAGTGGGTAAATTTCGAAATAGCCGGAGAAGGACGATCGCAAAAGTATTCCCTTTCCAATGTTCGGACAGTACAGAATCTCTCACTTCCATCTCAATCTCTACACTACCAACGGTTAGCTGCCAGATACCCTCACCTTTCAGGACTTCCGGTAAGCGATTATGATGATGTAACTCCGCGTATCCTAATAGGAAACGACAACGCGCACTTGGCTGTAGCGCTCCGTAGAAGAGAAGGTAGAACAAATGATCCTATTGCTACAAAAACGCGACTCGGATGGTCAATCCACGGTCCGATTCCTGAGAAAACGATTATGGGCTCCGCGTTCAGCATGCACATCTGCGAATGCTCTTCGAAACTGGAAGAATTGCATGATATAATCAAACAATCGTTCGCTGTAGAAAATTTAGGCGTTTCTATTCGAGATGGGCCAGAATCTACCGAAAATCAACGAGCCCGCGTAATCCTCGAAGCTACAACGAAGCGAGTTGGTCGCAGATTCGAGACGGGTCTACTGTGGCGGTACGACGTATTCGAATTTCCCGATAGTTATGCCATGGCATTCAAACGCTTAATTTGTCTGGAGAAACGCATGTCAGCGGATGCTATGGTTGGAAGCAGCGTTAGACGTCAGATTTCGGAATATTTGGAGAAAGGATATTTGAGAGAAGCAACGGAAATGGAACTACAGAATACCGATCCCCGTCGGATCTGGTACCTGCCCTTGGGAGTCGTCATCAATCCCAAGAAACCTGGCAAAATTCGGATTTTCTGCGATGCGGCGGCCAAAGTTGACGGAGTGTGCTTGAATTCTATGCTGATCAAAGGCCCCGATCAATTGATGTCGTTACCAAAGGTTTTGACCGGATTCCGGGAACGGAAAGTGGCTGTTTCTGCCGATATACGTGAAATGTTTCACCGGGTGTTGATCCGCGAAGCTGATGTACAGGCGCAAAGGATCCTTTGGCGTAATGAACCGTCCGAACAACCAAAAACCTTCTTCATGACTGTAGCCACCTTTGGGTCAACTAGTTCGCCGTGCTCTGTGCAACACGTTAAAAACATCAACGCGAGTGAGTTTGCTACAGAATTTCCCGAGGCAGTCGATTCCATTTTACATCACCACTATATGGACGATTTCCTTCAAAGTTTTGATGACGAAGCCGAAGCAATTAAAAGATCGTTAGAAGTAAAATTCATCCATTCGCAAGCCGGGTTTGAGTTCCACTCTTGGTCGTCGAATTCCGATGTTGTGCTGCAGGCCGTCGGAGAAACGGATCCATCGGCTGTCAAATCTTTTGATGTGGTCGACCAAAACGCTTCTTCTAGCGAAGCTAAACGAGTTCTGGGAATGTTTTGGTTGCGAGAAGAAGATGCATTCACTTACTCTTCAGAATTTAAACGCATTCCGGAAAGGCCGACGAAGCGAGAAGTGTTAAGCATCGTTATGAGCTTGTACGATCCTTTGGGTTTACTTGCTCATTTTATCATCCACGGTAAGATCCTTGTCCAGGATATTTGGCGGAATCAGAAATCTTGGGATGAGCCTATTTCTGAGAATTTACAAATCCGATGGGCTCAATGGATTTCCTTCTTCCCAAAGCTGAAAGATGTTAGAATCCCAAGATCATATTTTGGTAAAAGTGCGATAGATGAACTTGGATCAATACAATTACACGTTTTCGTGGATGCCAGTGAGTTGGCGTACGCTTGTGCATCTTATTTAAGAGCTGAAGTTGATGGGGTAATAAAATGTGTTTTAATATCCGCAAAATCTAAAGTCGCTCCACTTAAGACTTTATCAATTCCTCGTCTCGAGCTACAGGCGGCAATGATTGGAAGTCGCCAATCAAAAAACTTACTTGAAACGCATTCCTTCAAAATTTCACGAAGGGTCATATGGACGGACTCGCGTACAGTACTGGCGTGGATCAACTCCGATTCACGAAAATACAACCAATTTGTTTCCTGTCGAATTGGAGAGATACTTGAAACTACCGACGTTTTCGAGTGGAAATGGGTTCCGAGCAAACTTAATGTCGCCGATGAGGCCACCAAGTGGTCTAATGGGCCCGATCTATCATCCGAGGGTCGATGGTTCAAAGGACCTTCTTTCTTGTACGAGCCAGAGGATCGTTGGCCAATCCATCAAAATGAATGCTTCGAAACGGGAGAGGAATTAAGACTAGTGAAATGCAATGTTTTGAATATACATCGCGCCATTGACCGAGCTCCATTGCTGATAAAATGGGAGAATTTTTCCCAGTGGAATCGTTTGATTCGTACGATTGGATACGTGTATCGTTATTCGCATAACCGCCTTAACACCTGGAAAAAACTCGCTTGCCGAAATGGAAACCTGGAGCAAGCCGAACTGGAGTCCGCCGAAAAATTAATTTTCCGAACCATGCAACGTGAGGCATATGCTGAGGAAATTAGAAAACTTCAGCAAATTGATTTACCGACCGAGCAACGAAGGCTGAAGCGTACGAGTCCTTTATCGAAACTTTCTCCTTTTATTGATGAAGATGGAATGCTACGCGTGGAATCGAGAATAAGTGCTGCTGCTTTTGTGTCGTACGATACCAGAAATCCGATCATTCTTCCTAGGGAGCACTACACTACCAAATTGATTGTTTTGTGGTACCATAAAAAATACCTGCATTGCAATACAAACACCGTCGTGAACGAGATAAGGCAGAGATTTCACGTATCCCGAATTAAAACCTTGGTTCGAATCGTCGAAAAGCAATGTACGCATTGCCGAGTTTATAAAGCATCCCCAAAGGTGCCTCGCATGAGCCCCCTACCTGCCGCTCGCCTGAGAGCTTTCTATAGGCCATTTTCTTTCGTGGGGCTTGATTATTTTGGGCCAATGCAAGTGAGAGTAGGACGTAGTACGGTGAAGAGGTGGGTGGCGTTATTCACCTGTTTAACCATCCGAGCTGTCCACCTGGAGGTAGTCCATTCCCTGACCACCACGTCATGCAAGATGGCTATGCGACGATTCGTGGCACGTCGAGGATCACCGGTTGAGATCTATTCCGATAACGGAACGAATTTCCTTGGCGCCAAGAACGATCTCGTAGAAGAATGCAAAACCATCAACACCGAATTGGCAACGACATTTACGAACACCGTAACCAAGTGGTACTTCAATCCGCCTTCCGCGCCGCACATGGGAGGTGCGTGGGAGCGCCTTGTTAGGTCTGTGAAAACAGCGTTCTTTGCGATGACCACATCTAGAACTCCAAATGAAGAGACCTTCTCCACCGTTCTCGTCGAAGCTGAAGCAGTTGTCAACTCTAGGCCCCTAACTTTCATCTCATTGGAAAATGACTCACAGGAAGCTTTGACGCCGAATCATTTCCTGCTTCTGAGTTCTACAGGCATCGGTCAGCCGCGTATGAAATTCGTTGAATCTGGACTGGCCCTTAGGGACGACTGGAATCACAACAGGCACTTGGTTGATATTTTCTGGCATCGCTGGGTGAAGGAGTATTTGCCCATCATCGCGAGGCGAACTAAATGGTTCGAAGAAACAAAGTCTCTGGAACCAGGAACTCTGGTTGTGATAATCGATGAATCTATCCGAAATGGCTGGACCCGCGGACGTGTTTTGGATGTTGTGAAAGGAGCTGATGGACGAGTACGACGAGCAACGGTGCAAACTTCTAAAGGACTCATTACCAGGCCGGTAGCTAAGTTAGCGGTTTTGGATGTCGGTAAGACATCAGAAGATCCTCTGTCTTACGAGGGGGGGGATGTTACCGCTACTTTGACCGCGCCCCTACAGCAGCATAATAATTCCAATAAGATTGTTACGAACGTTAGGGATAGTGAGAGCAGTTAGGTGACAGCCAACGTCAAGTACATTGACGGAAGTAGAATCAACTTAACGTGATTTGGATAAGCAGAGAGTAAATAAACTGGTGTGATTTATCCCCTTACCAAATATATTATTATATTAGGAATCGTTAGATTACTTTGGACGATTGCGATCGTGAGTAAAAATATTTGAATACTATTTTCTTTAGCTATTATACTCAAGAATTTACACTGTTTGCGCAGATAGCATATCGTTTCACACGATTCCCTCCTAGATTGTTGAGGAAGAAAAGAACAACTTAGAGGTTAGCCAATGTAAGTAAAAGTTAAATGAATTCAACTTGCTATGTATTAATTGAAAAATATAGCTTTTAGCAGTGTTACTAATCCCCGGATTGCTCAAGAGAACCTCCGAAACTTCACCTCAACACTTTTATTTCGGAAACCAATTGAGCGAAATTTTTGAAAATTTACAACCGATATTCCATATTGGTATTGAAGATATGAAAATTTTTTGTGTGCCTTCCACTCGGTCTCATTGAAACAAAAAATACGAACTATGATTAAGAGACCCAAAAAGCCCCACTTCAAAATAATAAAATACGAGATCTGTTCACACGTGGGATTTGTGGTGGGCTTGGTATCAAGTATGATGCAAATTTACTCTGATCTCATGTAGAACGGTGGCGAAAACAATGAACTTGATGTTTGCATTCGGAACCGGATGTTGATAATTTGATTCCTACTTGTTGTGCGATGAATGTTTCAAAAATAAACTGGAAAACACAAGTTGACACCATCAAGTTCAATTGTTGAGTTAACGTGAGGCCACCTAAAATGTAAACGATTTCAATAAGTAATCTTTTAGCTGAAGGCAATTAGTTGTAAGAATAAGGTTTAGCAATTGCTTCGGTGGCATTTACTTAGCTCGAAATCAAGCAAAGGAAAAGCTCAAAGCATTTGCTTAGTTTGGTATGAATAAACATTTGCTTAGCGGATGTGTGCTAAAACTTTAGAAAATAGCTTTTGCTTTGAAAAATAGAGCTATCCAACAAGCAGAATCTGTAGTTTTCTTAAGTAAATTAAAATAAAACGATCAGAAAATTGAAAATTACGGCTAAAACAGCCACGATCTCAGCGGTGCGGGCGAAAAGTATTTTAGGCAATGCATGACAAGCTCTAAAAAGCGCAGGTTGAAATGTTCGTTTGTTTATAGGACAATTCCAATTGGTCCAGCAAGCATGAAACTGTTAGTTCACCTGAAAATCAAAATGTTTTGCCAATTAAAATTAGCTACTTTAAAATCAATAAAAAATGTTTGTTTTGTTAAAACTTACAAAACATTCGTTAAAAAATATTAAAATGTTATTCCTAGTTCGGGCCAGTTGGGAATTCTTGCACTATTTCCGGTAATCTGGAATGTTTGCTATTCGATTTGTTCAATTTCATGTAAGACGAACCATTCCATGCAACGCCAAGAGTATGAAAAAAAAAATAGGTTTAACTTCTATTTTTGTTTATCCATGTTAAAAATGCCTATTTGAGTTGTTTTGAAGTGCAATATTGCCAATTTGTTAAATTTATGATGTTATGACATAATTTTTTTATTAGAAAAGTCTGCTACCGAGCATGCTTAGAAAATAAAGCAATTGCTTGGTGATTTGTCGAGTAATTGCTTCAGATTTGGGCTTTATTCATACCAAACTAGCTTGTTCTAAAAGTAAAAGATTCTGTCAAAGAAAACAGCTGTCAAAACAAACTTTATTCATAGCAACCGAAGCAATTGCTTCAAGTGACTACTCGACTGCTCGATTTGGTTTAGCAAAAGCAATTGCTAGGTTTTTTTCATACCACCTAATGTTTAACATTAATATAATCGAAGGATTGACAATGAATACAATTTTTTTTAATCTGAATTCATATATCTTAATATAATTAAATAAAATTGAAAAAGTTAAAATTTTATGTTATTTGAAACATGAAACTGCAAACATTTAACAGAAATACAGAAGAACCTCGATCATTCAAATCGAAAGATCTGAAACAGCAAAATGCAGAGAACTCATACGACACCAAAAGCTGTTTCAGAAGGGATCTAGAAGGGTACAATTCAGGAAATCCTACTTGGCAGATAGGATTGGAAAGTTTCAACATAAAACAATCTCACTAATATCCATCATCAGTTGGCAGTGACTTCAAACACTTCTTAGCGTATTGTTCGTGTTGTTCGTGATGAACTCATCGGGTTTTCAAATCCTCTTCATCTTCAAATTTCATAACTAAGTATTAGGCACAAATTAAACTTTTTAATGTATGGTTGAAGATTCTTGAAAATTGGCCAGCCGAAAAAACAACCGTCATCGACGGCCACAGCCTACCAAGACCTAAAACTTTGTAATACAATTTTACTCGCATAACTTGTTCCAGTTACTAAACAGAACGTCATAAATGTGTATTTGATTTAAAGGTTTGTTTTGAAAATTCACCTGCAAACATCAACCAGTTCATCTTTTAACAATTAGAATTGTTTACTTAAACCATTTTGTTTGGCAGTGTTTAGTTTGCGCCAACATTTAAGTCCCTATCGGTTGATTTGTTTTCATTATAGTCATTCACAAAGCTTTCGTTATGATAAGCATTTTATCCCATTTCCCAGGTCCCATTTAGATAAGGGTTATGGTAAAACCCCTTATCGAAATTGGTTTTTGTTCATCCCGAACCAATTCCACTCAATTTTATACAAACTTAAGGTTTGTTGCGCGACCCCTTTTCGTAGTATAATCTGGCCCTAATTTTGCATGGAACCCTGTGCTAGTACCTTCATATTTTAATTTTGTTATTCAGTTAAAAGTCTCTTCGTGGGATTTAATGTGAATACGGGGTCCGATTTGGATTTTCAAGCAACATTCTTTGAGGTGGTTTCAATGAAGAACACTTTTTTAAAATAATTTTATTAGAAATTGATTTTCCTTTAAAGTCTTATGAATTTGTACAAAAATATAAAATTTACAATGTTCAAAGATTTTTTTAATCTCATGGCATTTATTCCATAGATACTTAGTTATTTTGTTTGAAAATAATGTTAGCAAGTAATAGAAGCTATTAGTGCGTTTTTTTCATTCTTATATAGATTAACTTGATTTTATTGTAATTTTTTTTTATTCAAACCTCACATAACTACCTGCAAGATTTTTATTCAAATCAGAGATCACTACCTGCTGTATAATTCACAAATATTCTTTAAAAAAAAACGATAAGGATTTCATGTTTATGATTGTTTGTTTATTCTCGAAACAAGTGTTCAACAAGCGCAAATTTATATTTTTTTATTTTAGAAGTTTTAAAATAACCGCGTTTATGCACAAAAAATATGATTCTTAATTTCATTAGAAACTTGATGATTTAATTCATTTATTGAAGCGCATTGTTATGTTAAACTTGTTTTGAAGAAATACTATAAAAGTGTTGAAGTAAGAAATCATGGACGTTTTCGAAAAAAAGGAAATCAATTTTCGTGACGTCACAACGCATTCTTTACCCGGGTGCAACTCACAACCTTCAACAACGCTTAAATATAGATACCTTTACTATCGATTCTAGAGCGTGAATTTGCTGTGATTATTTTTAATCTAATATCATGCTCCAAAGATGGCTTTTTACAATCATTTTGCAATAATTTTTATATATAAAGCTAGTTTTTCGACAAAGTTATGTTTCAAATAAAGAATAATTGTTAAAATCACTTTATTTTCGTACTAAAATTTTTAAATTTCAACGTCAACTTACTCAATTCCGAAAAAAGGTTACATAAATCCTTTTGATGGAAAATGAAGCTCTAGAAATAAACTTTCAAATGTTGGGCAAATTATTTTTGAATAATGAAAAATGAAAATCAGTTCTCCAGTTAAGGGGCGCTTGGAATGGGTCAAATAAATATGTAATGGTTGACTTCAAAATCTTTTTCATATTTAAATTGTCCGGACCTGAGATGTTTTGTTGAATGTCTTCGAAATTCATAGAATGTTTATGCCCTTCAATAAAAAAGTAAGACCGACGTTCTTGTATTTTGGAAAACCGGTGAATTTGTATAAATGTTTAAGATTTGGAATGTAAAATTGATTAGTAAAAGCTCTGAATAAAATACCTTGAGATTTTTATAAGGTTTCTAAAACTCTATTTTAAAGAGGATATTCCAGGCAATTTTAAATAAAAACCAGGCAAAATCCAGCCAATTGATTCCAAATTGACGACAAAACCCAGAAATAACTCAACAAATCAAGAAATTATTTTATAATTTCATCAAAATCTTTTTTCAGATTTTAAATCGTATTTATGGCTTACAAAAAATCTTTCATGATTTTTTGCTTGCTCAAAAAAATTTCATTTTGGAGCCATGAATAAAATTTTTTTACAATACTTTTTGTTTTTTGTTGTAAAGTAAATAAAACAGGGCAAAATCCGGGCATTGTTCTATGAAATCCGGTAAACCGAACCAGGCCGGAACTTACGTATCAAATATCCTAGCAAACCCGGATAAAACCGGTCAATCTGGCAACCTGACTTTAGGGATAGTACCAAGACATGCAATACTTTTTGAACGACAAATTTCAAAGAGAATCAAATATGACAAAACTGATCAAACGGGCAAAAACGGCAAAAATGAACAAAACTCTAAAGTTTTCAAATTTTTTCCTTTTTTTATAATTTTTTTTTTGTAAATTTCATATTTGTTGTAACATTCGTTATTTTTGTCATTAACGTAACTTTTGAAATTTTTGTAATTTCTGTCATTCTTTTCATTTTTTTTTATTTTTTGTCATTTTGTTATTATTAGCATTTTTTTAATTGTCTTAATATTTTTCCACTTTGGTCATTTTTGTCATTTTGAGGCGTTTTTGTTCTTTTTTTTTTAATTTTTGTCAATATTGACATTTAAATCATTGGGGTTGTTTTGTCATTTCTGAAATTTCGTCGTTTGGATCTTTTTTTAAATACAGCGATTTCGACATTTTTGTTTGTTCGATTTTTCTGTATTCCGTGAATTTAGTCATTTTGATCGTTTTTGTTTTTTGGGTCATTTTGTCATTTTTGTCATTTCTTCCATTTCCGTCTTTTTTTCTCATTTTTTCTCAGTTTTGTCATTTTCATTTATTGTTTTTAGACATTTTTGTCTTTTATCATTTTGTCATTTCTTCCATTTTCGCCAGTTTGTTTTTTTTTCTCATTTTGGCCATTATTTTCAAATTCATCCTTTTTGTTTGTTTTGAATTTTTGTGATTTCATCCGTTTTCTTCATATTGTTTTTTTTTCTCGTTTTATTTTCATTATTATCAAATTTATTATTTATGTCAATTTCATCTTTTTGGAAATGTTTGTTATTTTTTGACA